>NC_143570.1:61640000-61940000 GCF_054136105.1 Typopeltis vanoorti | reverse complement strand
TATTATTTTTATTTAAAAAAATCATTTTCTTGTTATTGGCCAAAATAATTGCTTCACTTCATTATTGATGAATTTCTACCAATTTCCGGAAAACTGGTATTGTTCTGTCTTCTCTAAAGCATTAGTAACGTCTGCTAATGAAGAAGGCTATGTTGGCTACCCTAATTATTGAGCTTCATTTCTTTCTGTGGCTATTCTTTCAGTTCAATTTGGGCTCTGTGCCCAAACTGAGTGTACCCACTAATGTTCCTTTGCTTTTGTTTTTTATTCAAACCATGTATTTACATTTCAGACAAATTATAGAGACTACAACTGTGTTAGAAATAATTATTTTAATTTCCTGACGTTTCAATGTTCATATTAAGGGCATCATCTGGAGTATACAGATATACAGGGTGGTTAAAATTCCATGTACAAACTCTGAGTGGAGGTAGAGAACGTCAAAATCAACCATATTCAAATAGCAAAGCATGACTGGAAATGCCACCCAATAGTGATAGGTAGTGCTGTTTGCCAGTGCTCCAGATGAGCATTTGGTGCTTCCTCATTCAAGCTTTTGATGCCATACAAAGAACATGCATGTTTTACGAATGCTGCAATGGCAGCAATGCACCTCGTTTACAGGTTAGTTGACGGTAATGGACGAGCCGCTATACGAATGTATCACGAAAGGTACCCAAACAGACGTGTACCACATCATCAGATGTTTACGCATTTCCATCAGAATTTGGCTATGGATCATTCAGGGATCGCAGGCATGTTTACGCATTTCCATCAGAATTTGGCTATGGATCATTCAGGGATCGCAGGCATGTTTACGCATTTCCATCAGAATTTGGCTATGGATCATTCAGGGATCGCATGCATGACAGTGGGCGGCCACGATCAACGCGAAATCCCGCAATGGAAGCGGAGGTGTTGCATGCGATGGACAATAATCCAGAGACAAGCACATATGCCGTTGGCCCTGCTATAGGAGTATCTCGATCCAGTGTATTACGTGTGTTGCACTCTGAGTCCTTGCATTCATTTCATCTGCAACAGGTCCATTTACTGGTGGCCGAAGATTATCCTTGACGTGTGGAATTCGCGCAGTGGTTTCTGCAGAAAAGTGCCATAGACCTGGATTTTCCAACTTATATTTTGTTCACGGATGAAGCTTCATTTACCCATGAAGGGATCTTCAATAACCACAATGCTCATGTGTGGGCCCATGAGAACCCACATGCTGTGCGATCACATGCTACACAACAACACCGCCATTAATGTATGGTCAGGTATCGTCGCTGCTGACTGTTAATCGGCCAGTACCTGTTACCACCCCGACTGGACTCCCAGAAGTATCTGACCTTTCTGGAAGAAGTTCTGCCAGATTTACTGAACAATGTTCCAGTGACTGTGCATCGGCAGATGTTCCAACATGATGAGGCTCCGGCCCATTTTGGCATTTCTGTGCGTCAGTATTTGGACAGGTCCTATGGGTTTCGATGGATTATGCGTGGTGGACCCGTCACATTGCCCCCATGCTCACCTGATTTATCGAGCATTGATTTCTTTTTGTGGGGGACCCTTAAAGCCATGGTGTACAAAATGCATGTTGCCTCTGACATGGACCTCTTGGCAAGAATTGCCATCGGCTCTTCTAATATCCGGGAAACTCCAGGTATTTTCGAAAATGTATGGCAATCAATGCTTCATCGGTGTCAGGCATGCATCACTGCTAATGGTCATAACTTTGAGCACCTGATGTGAAACCATATTATATATCCAACTACCATTGAACTGTTCAGTTACGCCTAATAAAGTTTTTTACACTGCTTACTGCCTTGTGTTATTTCTGTATCTTTGTGTCCCTGCTAGTACCTTCCCGTGGCGTTTCCGGTCATGCTTTCCTACGTGAACATGGTTGATTTTGATGTTCTCTACCTCCACTCAGTCTGTATGTGGAATTTTGAACCACCCTGTATATACAGAGACAAACTATATTACATTTCACACAGTGTGCCAAAGAGACAATGATTTGATCAATGGTTATTCTACTGGCCTGACCTCTAGTGGAAAAAATAAAATAAAATAACTACATCAAAGCTATTTTCTATTTATTTTATTCGTGTCGGGTTCCCACTGTTCCTCGACCGCCCTTTAGAACTGGTTGAGTTCTATATAGGATATAGTACTTTATCCCTCCTAACGAGGGATTAAGTACTATATCCTGTGACTGTAGCCTTTGTGTTCATGGGGGTCAGTTTGCCTGCTTGCATGATGAAAAACCCCAGATAACCTGGGGGGAAACCCTGCTGTCCATGCCCAAGATCGATTAACTTGGCTATGGCTGAGAAAGATCCTTAAACTCCTCATCTTGTTGACGGGAATCGAACCTAGGACACTCCTTCCCCAGGCATATGGTTGTGAAGCGCATAGCCACTAGGCCAACTGCTTGGACATTCTATTTTTGAAAACATCAGAGAACAGTTTCCTATAAATAATTTTATTTTAGCAAAAGTGATGTCCTAATTTTACATGAGAGTTGTTATATTAGAGTTAAGATCCTGGATTGCTTACAGTCCTATTTATAATTAACTCTTAGGCAGAAAGGTTATGTGGGTAGAAGATATATATGCCTTCCATATTCTTGGGGTGTTTAGACCATCATTATTGTTAATATTAGGGTGGTTGATAATAATTTCGCAGGCCTCTTTAAATTTATATTCATACCACATTTTGGTGTGATGTAAACAACAGTTGCTTTTCTAGTTAATTCTATGTAGAGTATTCACGACATGATCAGAAATGCCAGCTTTACTATAGTTATTAAATTTAATGTGCTGTTTAAGGTCGTTTTTTTTTTTAAAATTTTTTTGGATAGGAATTGTGCATCCTGTTTCCCCTATATAGGGCCAATTACAGGTGCAATGAATATGGTATACTCCGAAGCGGGCCAGTGGAGGAAGTGGATCCTTGAATGAGTTGACTAAGTTCTTTAATTTTGTAGGTGGTTTAAAGGTGGCTTTATAGTTGTATTTCTGTATATTTTGTTTATTTTTATTTTATCTGATATCCCTTTAATGTATGGAATGGTTACAGTTTTATTGTAATCTAGTTTTTGTTTTGTTTTTAAGTGAGGTCTTGTGAAGTGTTGATAGTATTTTGGCTGTAGCCATTTTTCAGGCCGGTATTGCTGATAACATTTAATTCATCTTTAAGTGCTTGCTCATTGGAACAAATCTTCAAAGCCCTATTTTTTGGCTGTAGCCATTTTTCAGGCAGGTATTGCTGATAACATTTAATTCATCTTTAAGTGCTTGCTCATTGGAACAAATCTTCAAAGCCCTGTTTTTTAGTGTGTTAATGACACCTTAGTATTTAGTTATTGTGTTGGGTGGTGGTGGTGGCAGGAGTTTGTGTATATATATTGGCCAGTATGTGTAGGCTTCTGGTAAACAGTGAAAGGAAGACAAGTGTAGAAATGGAAGTGTGTTCTATAAATCTAGAAAAGGAAGGGTGTTCTGCCTTTCAATCTCAATTGTGAATTATATGCATTTGTGTTGTTTGTTTAGGTGGCTGAGGAACGTATCTAATGTCTAGTGGCCATGGGTTTTAAAGGAGAGGAAGTTAGAGTACATTGCTCAAAAGCTTCCATATAAAAGTTAGCAATTGGGGGCGGGGGTCTAAAAATCCCAAGAATATGAAAGGCATGTATTCTACCCATATAACCTTTCTGCCCAAGAGTTAATTATAAACAGGACTGTAGGTAATCCAGAATCTTAACTCTGATATAACAGTTCTCATGTTAAATTAGGATATCACTTTTGCTTAATAAAATTATCTATATGAAATCATTCTCTGATGTTGTCATAAATAGAATATAGCTTTGATGTGGTTTTATTTTATTTAGTTATTTTATTTTATTTTTATTTATTTATTTAATTAAATTTTTTATTTTTTCACTAGAGGTCAGGCCAGTAGAATAACCATTGATCAAATTATTGTCTCTTTGGCACACTATTTAAAATGTGATGTAGCTTCTCTCTGTGTGTGTGTGCGTGCGTGCGCATGTACTCCAGATGATGACCTTAATATGAAGGTTGAAATGTCGGGAAGTTAAAATAATTATTTCTGAAGCAGTTGTAGTCTCCATAATTTGTCTGATTAGTGTTACACTGTTGATCACAGTGTAACACTAAAGGAAAACATGTATTTACAATCAGTGCTTTTTAACATTGGAACAGCATGTTGGAATGTGTATAGGATGATACTACAAAATTATTACAATTTAAAACACCTATATTGTATGAGTTTACAGCCCTATGACTAGTAGACCGATCCATACCATGAGAAGAAATCTATATCATTACACTGCTACATAGAAACTTCATTGTTGGAATAACACTTTGGTTAAAAAAAAAAAATGTTCTTCATACGTTGCTGATATCCAAACATTTACTTTAGACTTGAAAAATGTGTAGCATGACTTGCCTTACACAACCAGTTTTCATTGCTTCATGGTTTGTATTTGACTTGGTCATTTGATAGCATGTGTTCATTGTTAACAAAGAATTGTAAACTGTGGCTCTTTAATGAAAATTTATGGCATGAGACTGTTGTTGATGCACTTATGGGATTTCTTATGACAGTTCACATTTTCAAGCACAGATTATCTAAATAGATAAGGTAAAAACTACCTTCTCAAAGTGCATTGGCACCTATCAGTTAGTGTTTTAGGCCTGCCAGGTCATATTGATTCTATCCGGGACTCACTATTACCCCTGGAATTCCATTTTTATATCATGCTGCTAACTGTAGAGTTGGATATACAATACTTAATTGCTGTAGAGTAACAGGCATCTTCTCCAAATGACTGTCATTCTCCTCTGAAATGATTAACTCTTTCCGTATATTAATCTTTTTGCATGCAAATTCAAAATGACTTCAGATTGAACCGCTGATTCCTGATAGCATCCTGTGCATCCATGAGGATATATGTTACAGTACTACATGACTAAGTCTACTGTTTCTAGTTCCTGGTAACAATTTTCCTCCAAATTATTAACTGTTATCAGCCAACCAATATGGTCGCATCTAACATTTTGGCCTTCTCAGGCACTTTAATTTAACTGTATCAATCACCTTGTCATTGGTTGTCTTAGAGATATTTTCATGCATCCTGTCATTAAAGACCTGCTTTTATAGCCTTTCCTTGTCCATTCTAAGTGATGACCATGTTCTGATTACACATTCTTGGATGATAACAATGTCAAGTTCAGTTCCTTTCTAATATATTTCTTTTTATGATTCTGCTGTTGATGCCATTTGTTTTTTTCCAATATTGCACAAATTGTGAAGACATCACATCGAATAATGGCAAGGATGTGGAGAACCCTGACATGCAGAAATAGAGAGGTTATGATGCCATTGTATAAGGCCTTGATCAGGCCTCATATGGATTATTGTGCACAGATTTGGTCACCAGGTTTTCATTGAGAACAGGGATATGTTGGAAAAGGTACAGAGAAGATTCACAAAGGTAGTCAGTGGTCTTTGGAATGTGGAGTAAGAGGACTGATTGAGAGAATGTAAGTTGCCTAGTTGTAAGTTGTATGTAAGTTGAATAGGAGGAAGGGGGGGGGGGATATGATTGAGACATATAAGCTGGTCAGGGGTTGTTATCAGGTAGACATGGAAGAGATTTTTCATAGAATGAGAGAGGGGAGAAGAACAAGAGGTCATTGCTGGAAACTGTATAAGGAGGGTGTGAACAGAGGAGTGAGGAGCAGGTTCTTTGCATGGAGGGTGGTTGGTGAGTGGAATGCATTGCCTGAGTGTGCTGTGGATGTGGACACACTGAATCAGTTTAAGACACAGTTGGATGAGCATTGTATGCAATAGTGAGTACCTCCAATGATGAGTCTCTGACTCCATGGAGGTCAAATGTTAATAATAATAATGTTTTTCAGAACTCTTGTCAGTGGTCTCTAGTATTTTGTCATTTGAATTATTTTCCAACTTTCAGATCTATAATTAAAATTGGTTCAAATGGTGTCTTATATTAATAGTTTAGTGTTTTGGTTATTTTTACTTATTCCATATAATATTCACCTGGTGTCTACTATGCAAGCTTTGTTTATCCCATTGCTTATTGCCATATTTAATTTGCCATTTCACTGAAATTTTTATTTTAATGGCTGGAATATTTACTTGTTCTACAAGTTAAGAGTATGTGGAGTAAAATAAAGAACTGACTTGGAATATTTCTATTTCAGTATTTGGTCTAATACCGCATTCTTCAATAATATTATCCATATACATAAGTAAGAGTGAAGTTAATATGTACCATGTCTTACACTCATTTTACATCAAATTGCCATCTTCTGTACCTTCAATCCTAACAACTAACAACATAAATGTAAGTTATATATTGCTTAGTATAATGTTCTATTTACACCATATAATTGGAGGGTTTTGGATGACCTTTCTCTCGACATCTTGTCATATGCCTTTTCCAGATCTATAAAGTTTAAATACAGATGCTTATTATATTTCCATGATTTCTCAGTGTTTGTCTTAAAGTAAAAATCTGATCCTGGCAAACCCATATTATGGCTCCAACCAACTTGTTCTTCAGTTTATCTTCCACAGATTTTCTTAGCCTGAAGTTTGCTTGTATAAATCTTGCCTGGAATACTTATGTTCCTTTGTAATTCTTGCATTGTTATTTCCTTTTTTTTTTTTATAGGATGGGTACTATGATAGCTGTATTTTAATCATTTGGAATTAGATCTTCTGATCATTCTTTCTGAATTGCACTAAAGCCACTCTAACTTCCATATTCAAGCAGTTCTGCTCATATATAATCTACTCCAGCTGCCTTGCCACATTTCAGACTCATGACTTTTTCAACCTCAAGTATTGATATGCACTTCTCCCTATTGTTGAGTGCTCTGTTCAAGTCGATGTTGTGATTTTCAGTAGATGATGTGAAAGCCATATTTTTCTTCTCTTCTATATTCAGTTTTGCTGATATGTGCTTTTTAAAAAACTTTGCTTATCTGACCTGTGTATGGCAGACCACAAGAACATGGAATTCTATTAACTCCTATATGTTTGTAAATAGGATTGCTTCCTTTAAGAGATCAAAGGATGCTACAGACAGTTTGCATAGGTTTATAAGCTATCCTGATATAATCCCTGAGTAGGGCAGCAGTCTTGATAGAAAGATTTCTGATGTACATAATGGAAAAATCTCTGTATTGAATCTTAGGAGTTTGGTGGACAGGAGTATCAGAAAGTTATATCTTCGGAATGTGTTCTTCGAATATTTGTTGAGGACAAACTAATTGAGAACAGGCTGAAGTTCCTCTTTTAGCTTGTCTTCATCTCTTAAAAATGAGACTTTTCATTTTTATTAACTTGTAGTCATAAAGTTGATTTCACTATGAGCATATTGCTTATTTACATTTTCATGTAGTTAGAGAAGTATTTGTTTATTATTATGATGATGATGATTCAGGCCTCCATGGAGCACAAGACTCATCGTTGGAGGCCAACCCTACAAAACGCAGTCAATCATACCTCTCTTTGAACTCATTGTAAATTGACTGTTCATGCTCTCGCCACTCACTCAGGCAATGCATTCCACGGTTCAACTGCCCTCCACGCAAAGAAACTGCTCCTTACCTTCTTGCTCACAACTTCCTTTCGTAACTTTCAGGTATGGTCCCTTGTCCTTGCTCCTTCCTCCTGTTTGACCAAACGAAAGAACTCTCCACTGTCAACTCTGTAACTACCTCTGAACAGTTTAAAAGGCTCAATCATACTCCCTTTCATATCTACCAAACTCTGTAGTCCACATTTTCTCGTCCTATCTTCCCCTTCAAATCCTGGGGATCAAATTTGAGCACAATAGTCCAGGTGTGATCTGATCAGGGCTTTATACAATGGAATGACAACTCTTTTATCTCTGCATGTCAGCATCCTTCTCAGCATTGCAGCAGTCCTCTGGGTTACCTTTACAATTCAGGGAACATATTGCAATATGTTCCCTGAATTTTAGGTTTCTATCGATTGTCACCCCCAGATCCCTTGTCTCTCCCACTTCCTCCAGTATAGTTCCTCCAACAGGGTATGCAGGCTCCCATCGATGTATCCCAAACATCAAGACCCTACATTAAGATGCATTAAACTGAAATCCCCATTCATTTGCCCATCTATCAAGTTTATTCAAATCCTTTTGCAGGGTTACCTGCAAAAGGATTTGATTATCTGCACTATTACTAATGACCCTTCCCAGCTTCACATCTGCAAACAACTAAATATCCCCCTGCAATCTATTGACAATGTCATTGATATAAAGGTTAAATAATATAGGTCCCAGTACTGAGCCCTGTGGGACCCTACTTGTAACCATCTGCTTCTTTGATACTGCTCCTGAAACTATCACAACTATCTGATACCTATCAGATAGCCAATCCTGAATCCATTTCACTAACCTGACACCTAAACTCATGTACTGCAACTTAATTATCAGCTTATCATGTGGTACCCTGTCAAACGCCTTTTGTAAATCAAAAAAATTGAAAATACGCCTTTCGCTCCTCAACCGCTCTTTTCACTTTATTATGAAAGGCACTCATATTACTAAAACAGAAGTGCCCCTTAACAAATCCATGCTGACTCTCACAGATAACATTATCCTCATCTGCCCAATGCTGTAAATGATTCTCACTAATTTCTCAAACAAAGATCTCAACTACTGATGCAATGCAAACTGGTCTATAGTTTGACAATTCCAGTCTGCTACCACCCGTATGCAATAAAACTATCTTATCCTCCTTCCACTCCTTGGGTACCTTTCCCAATGTCAGACTTTCATTAAAAAGCCAGGTCAACAGAGCTGTCAGTTCTTTAGCACATACTTTCAAAATCTGTGGCAAAATTTCATCCAGTCCCATTGCTTTATTGACATCCAGAGTACTCAATATTTAAAATACACTCTCTTCTTGCACTTCTAAATCTCGAACCTGCCCTCTCCCTCTAGTACTAAAACCTGCTTCTTCAGGATGAAATGTCCCAATAAAGTGTTCACTGAACTACTCCAATCAGTCACTCTAATCTCATTTTTATCCAACAATGTCAATCTTCCACAATCATTTCTCCTCCTACTGGCCACATAGCAAAATATTCCTTAGGATTTTCTTTGGATCTCAGGACAAATCTCTTCTCATATTCCAGTTTTGCCTTTTTAACCATGTTAGTTACTCTCCTGGCCTGTCTTATATTCTTCATGCATCTGCTCTCCACCCCTCACCTTATATCTCTTTCATAACCTCTTTTTTACTTGCAGTTCCTATTTGATATTGTTTGTCATCCCCTTTATGCCAAATTGTTTTCTCTTTTTCACTTGCTTTATACGGCTTGCTATTTCTTGCTAATAAATATTCCTTCACAATTTCTCAAGCACTGATAATATCTCACCCTTCCAATTCCTCCCTCCATGAAACTGCACCAGCTGATATCTAAGACTATTATAATCATCTGCCTTATAATTCCACATACATTCCTTTCTCTTTAATACTACTGCATGTCTATTCTTCTAAGTGGAAATCACATGGTCACTCTCTCTCTCCAATTAGGGACAGAGATGCCATCTCTGTTATAATCGAATCTGATGCTGTGACAAATGTAACACTCGTGAACCTCCTGTTCTTTCTACTACATGTGTCTAAGACATTTTGTCCCTCAAGAATGACAGAAATTTCAATCCCTTATTACTACATTCAGTTTTCTCTTCCAATTTATACTGCTATAATTAAAATCTCCCATAACAATCATTCTTCTTGCATTTGCCAATCTCAACCACCTAAGATCACCTGCTCTTCACTCTCTATGCTCCCTATCATATAGCAACATCCCACTAACTATCCTGTACTGCCCATCTCTACTTCGCGCTATGTTTTCAAGACCATTAGTGTCACTGCCTTCGAAAGCCTCCACTCTGAGAGGACATAAGTCATCACTTATAAGCAGTACTCCATCACTATATTTTCCCTTCCTGTCCTGTTAAAAAATGCTATGCCCTGCTACTTCTCTTCCTATCTGTATATCATCTTTCATCAACCACTTCTCCAAGACAACAACAATCTTTCTACAGGCTGATGCTACCAGAGCCACCAATTCATCTCCTTTATTCCAGATACTCCTGGCATTAGTATAAAGAATCAAGGCATTGTCACTGTTTCTATACCTATCATCATCCCCTCATGACTCCACTGGATTCAGCATTACACAATGTATTCCCTCTTCTCCCAAGCACTTATTCTCACAAAAGGCCACCCCTGCTACCATCCACCCTGTTAATTCTAGTTTCCCTGCATTGACACACTGACTTGTTCAGAAAGCAGCATTCTCTCCAGATGCCTACATTCTTCCTCATTCAAACTCAAGCCGTCTCTCATCTGCAGTTCCTTTCTATCCTCAAATATCCTCCAAGCATACACGTATTCCAAGCTTCTCTTTTGACACATTCTAGTTATTATACTATTAATTATTGATGGTCTTCTCTGCAGTCCTCACTGTCATTCTTCCCTCTGTCTTTTTCTGTGCAACCTCAAGCATGAACCTCAGATCTTTCGCCACCCGATTCACACTGCCTCTCGAGTCATTCTTGCCCACCATCATAATCATCTCATCCATCCTTTCACTTTGCTTAGTTGCCATGGTCACACTATCCTTCCTCCAGGAAACACTTCTCA
This sequence comes from Typopeltis vanoorti, assembly GCF_054136105.1. Lineage (NCBI taxonomy): Eukaryota > Metazoa > Arthropoda > Arachnida > Uropygi > Thelyphonidae > Typopeltis > Typopeltis vanoorti. The sequence continues at coordinate 61,929,252 of NC_143570.1, read as the reverse complement.
GGCATTCTATCTCACACACTACAGATCAAGTCTCCATACATCACACCTCTTACCACGCCGTTTCTTCCTTGCTCACTTGCATCCCTCACTCTTCTAACACTTTCTTTCTTTCTTTTCTCCTACTTACCTGTTGTCCATAACTCTCACTCCTACTCTGATGGCTTGGCATTCATTGTTTCTAGTCATCTGATCTCATCCTTCATGCTTCTCAGCTCATTCCCAAGACATTCCACTTCTTTCAGCATGTCTCTCTCTCTCTCTGCAAGCTACCCACTCTTGCTTGTCGTTCATCCTCCCAATTAACACCATCTTTGAAAACTTCATGATGTTTCAAACTTACTGTGCTCCCTACTTTTATTTTTTTCATTCACATTCTGCTCGTTATCCTCGCCCTCAATCATGTTGCTCGTCTCTCTGTCGGTATTTATCTGTTTCTGATGTAATGCTGCCAAGGTCCATTATACTAATTTCTAAATCACAATCTGGAGTAATAAAGTAGCTCAGGCTATGAGGCCAATTTATTTTGTCTGTTTTAATGACTGGTTCGTCCATCGCCCAGCATAAAAAGGGACGCGTCCTGGACTTAGGCAGAGGGTCTAGGTTGAAAAATATGCTACAGTCTCCACTAGCTACAATGAGTCCACCTACAGTGCACAATGATAGAAGGATATTAGTAGGAACACATAACTGCAGATCTCTACGGGATGATGATAGATTAGAAGAACTGTTGAAGGAATTGGACCATATAAAATGGAACGTTGTGGGCCTTTCAGAGATAAGAAGGAAAGAAGAACCTCTCATGCGATTAAAGATGGACATCTACTTTACCACTGTGAATGTGACAGAAACTCAACTGGTGGTGTAGGATTCCTAATAAATAAAACAATCAAGGACATTGTCCTGTTTGTTAATAAAATAACATCAAGAATAGCTGAACTAAGTCTCTTCATAAATAAAAGATACCAACTGAAAATTATACACTATGGACCATCCAGATGAAGAGATAGAAGATTTCTATGAAACATAAGAATTCCCATTAAATGATTCTAAAGAATTCTACATAATTATAATGGGTGACTTTAATGCCAAGATTGAAAGCAGAGATGACCATCTGAACTCCATCGGTAAATTTGGATTTGGATAGAGGAATGAAAGAGGAGAAAGACTTATTGAATTCACAGAAGAAAATAACCTCTTTATTATGAACAGCTTTTTCAAGAAGAAAATCATCCGAAAATGGACTTGGAGAACTCCAAATGGACAAACTTACAATGAAATAGACTTCATCCTCTACAACAGAAGATATTATGTCATGACACTTCCTTAATTTATACTTTATTGTGCTCGCCTACTTATATTACTTATCTTAAATTATCTCTGTGTAATGTTATTACTTTTACTATATACTTCTATGGTCTATACTCATGAAACTCTCATAACACTGCACTCTTGCATTTACTGTAAAATCTATCCACACAATTGGCCGATTCTTAGAATGATTAAGTATATTAAATAAATTAACAAAGGGTAGACTTCTGAATAGAGTCCAATCCTCAGCAATAACGGTCTGGAGTTACGTTACCACTTAATCAGGTTCTGGCAATATTTATTTGATCAAGCTGCACCAGCCAGATACCTAGGTTAGAAATTCCTCTTAACCAAGGAGTAACCCTCAGAAAATATATTAAGTAAATCAATCTATTAATTACTCTTTATCTCAATTTTATCTCTCTCTTAAAATACTTTAGTTTGCAGTCATAGTCTCTGTCATATAATTCTTTCTCGCTCAGATTCAGATATTAGCAAGCAGTGCATTGGATTCAATTCAAGGCACAAAACAGGTTAAGATATTCAAGATACATTTATTAAATTCCTAAGATTACACATTTACAAGAATATACTCAATTGGAATGGAGGTATTTATAAAGTTAAACATAGCAGCTGTAATTCATACAACATATCCAATCATAGGTTAATTTCACAGCACAAAGTTTTGTTTGCATCTTCTAAATATCCGTGCTAGTCTACACATACTCTCAAGACAATCACATTGGTAACTTTGTAGATCATTACTCACAACAATTCAAACTACATTTTATTCAATTAATTACTTCAGAAATTGCCCTAAGACTTAAAACACTGCTATCCAATATTTGCTAAAGTTCTTTTCCTACAAGTATAGATTTCTGAAACATAACATCTCTTTTCTTCTATATTACAATATTCCTCTCTTTCTTAACAAAGAATTACAAAAGGTTTTAACATTACCATATTTCTGGAAGTATATTGATTCTGTCATCTTTTCCTTACTTCATCCCACGGAATGCCCAGTTTTCTTCCAGACGATTGTCTCACAGGCTAGGCTTGGGCTTCATTGTTCTCCTTTCTTTCCCATCGAGGACTAGAAACAGCATGGCTCGGATCGATCCACGTGGACATATATGGTGGTCAGTTCCTTCAAGCTTGCTCGGAATGCTGCCGATTATCTCTTCGTCGACTCCTTCCGTACGACATCTCAAAACGATGGCAGTGAATAGCTACTATCGATAAGATCTCGAACTCATTCCGACTCCACAAGAAAATCCCTAGTAGACTACAGACCTCAAGAAGAAAAAGCCTCTTGAAAGGAGGGCAAACCCCTTTTATACCTTCTATCCTCGGCATCCTTTTTTGTGCACGTGTCGTATATTTTATTCGCGTCTTCCTGGAAAACATAGAGCGCCTGCTGTTCCGCATGTTAACAATTTGCCATAGGTTACGCAATTCACCCGAGGTTTTCGTTAGTGGACTTTGACCATCTGTTACATGCCTTAACATATATCTTACAAAGAATACCTTTTCCAATAAAAATTCTTACAAAAAATTATGACATCGTTTACCTTTAAGTAATATTACATAAAATAGTACTAGCATATGATTCATTAAACAATTTGTATCTTTACCTATGTATAAGCATTTTCGTTGTTGTTTAGCTAAAACTTGTTGAATCCTGAATAAATTATTTCTTTAAGGAAATCTTTTCATTCAAGATCCAACAATATATAATAAATAATACCGAAGTGCTTAATATATTTAATACAGGACGTGACCACAGACTCGTAAGGGAAAAAGTATGGATCAACAAAAAATGGGAATGGAATAAGCTCATAAGAAAAAAAGTCCAATTTATTGAATCTACAAAATCTCTACTACAATAAAAGCTGTTATAGAGAATCACTCAAAAATGAGCTAAAAAGTTAAACACAGCTACTACCATCGATGATGCTAATGAAATATTAACAAAATCTATCTTGAATTGTTCACTAGAAAAAGGTGTAAAAAGGCAACAAAGAGAGGACAAACTAAGACAGGAAACCTTAGATCTGATGAAGAAAAGAAGCGATATGAAAAGAGATTTGAATGACACCAATAAAATAGAATATGCAGAAATTTGTAAAACTCTACGTAAAAGGATGAAACGAACTTAGATCATATAATACTAGGAAAATTAAAGAAACAAAAACAATAGTAATATGAAGGTCCTAAGATGAACAATATCAGTTGGACAAAGGAAATAGCTGCTGTAAGAGGAAAAAATGGTGAACTTATAAAAAATAGAGATGCAATAATCAAAAGAATTCAGGAATTTTATACTGAACTCTATGAAGACAAAGACAGTGACATCCAAGAATCATCTATGGATAACTCAAGTGAGGAAGAACATGATGCCCCTGTGATCTTACAAGGTGAAGTGGAAATGGCACTGCGAGAAATGAAGAATGGAAAGGCTCCAGGAGAAGATGGAATTTTGGTAGACTTCTTAAAACTGGGAGGAAGTCCTGTCATCAAACAGCTGACTAAACTCTTTAATAAATCCCTAAAACAGAGAAAAATTCCAAAAAATTGGAACAATTCACTTCTAATATTAATTTTTAAAAAAGGCAATAAGGAAGAAATTAAAAACTACAGACCTATAAACCTACTCCACACCATATATAAAGTTTTCACAAAAATTATAAATAATAGAATAAAATCTAAACTAGAGGGAATGCAATCCTGTGAACAAGCTGGATTCTTTCTAAATCCAGCTTGTTCATAAAGTGAATATGGTCCAATACTTTGGACCATATTCATACATTAAGACAGCTCATTGATAAATCAATTGAATACAATAAACCCTTATGTCTGGCCTACATAGACTACAAAAAAGCGTTTGATTTAGTTAAAACAACTGCAACACTAAAAGCACTTGAAACCCAGGAAACTGAGAAACCATATATTGAAGCACTAAAACATATTTATAATAATGCCACTTCTGTAATTAAATTATATAAAAACAGCGAAAAGTTCCCAATACTAAAAGGCATCTGGCAAGGCGACACCATATCTCCCAAATTATTTACAGCTGCACTAGACGAGTCTTTAGAAGCCTTGATTGGGAAACAAAAGGAATAAACATAAATGGAGTAAGGCTGGATCATCTGAAATTTGCATGTGATATTGTCCTAATAGCAGATAATCTTGAAGATCTGGAAGAAAGGCTAAATGAAGCCTCCATAGTAATTGGATTACAAATAAATAAAGAAAAAACAAGAATAATGATGAATAAATAGATTACCATAGAACTGTCAAAGTTTAAAACCATGAAATAGAACAAGTTGCTTCATATGTGTATTTGGGCCAATTGTTATCCTTTGAGGAGTGCCAAAGAAAAGAGATTGAACGAAGAATTCACCTTGGATGGATGGTTTATGGGAAAATGAGAGACATATTCAGAAGTGACATCCCTATGAGTCTAAAAGGGAAAGCTTTTGACCAGTGCATACTTCCTGTCCTAACATATGAAGGGGAAACATGGAAGGAGATTGTATCATTAGTTTTTGTGTGTGATGACCAAGTGGAATCGTGGTCCATTTCTGAATAAGTGGAAGAGTCCAATAATGTAGATGCAATATTGTTGTTATAATCCACACTGTTTAAAATGACTATTGAATTTCTTTTGTCTGCTTTAAGTATGGTGATTTAATTTGTCATGTAAACTTCTTAAAGCATTCTTCTCTAATGCCGTGATTTTCTTTTTGGTAGACAACTTTTTAATATAAAGGAAGCGCTAAGTAATCTTGTGGTTCATGTTTCATCACGTGATAGAAAATTAATGGCTTTTTCAAACCCAGCCATCATTAACTTTTGGAGTGTGTCCCACACGAGGACATGATGTCAACCCATATAGGTAGGTACTTACATGCAGACTCTTTACATCATCCCCAACAAAAATTAGATATTATCAGAACCTTAAAAATAGAGCTTTCAGTATACTCCAAGAATAATGAAATTAAAAGAAGAATTTCAAATTCTGTTTTGTCAGTTCCTCCAAAATGGCTACTTAAAGAAGTTACTAAATAATGTTATTTTCCAGTGAATTGTCCTGTGTTAACCTGGAAATCAGTTACAAAGGAGTGGCTCCTTGCCATATGTTGCTAACATATCAAGAGAAAATAGCTCAATTACTAAAATCAGTCAATGTCAGAACAGCCTTCATCATGCAAAATTTTTTGCATTCTCCTAATGACAGCATTCCATTCTACAAATATCCTGGTGTATATACACGATTCCTTGATCCTGCAGAAAGGTGCATGTGGGTCAAACTGGGAGAAGTTTCAAAATAAATTAAAAAAGTAAATAAATAAAAATGACATGTCGACGATCTTGAAAATGAGAGAAGAAAGAAGACTTGTATATCCTCACAGTATATCCACACTATACACCCTTACAGAATAGCACTTGATAAGCATCCTCCATGTGTTGCCTAGTAGTGAATACTTTGTCAGATTTTTCAAGGAGTTTCCAAGGTCTTGCATGGCACACTAAATAGAAACCAAGGACTTCATAACCTCTAGAATCATTAATTACTGTATGTGACATTCACAACCCCTCTTATGCCAGCAGTCACATACAGAGTTTGCACAACATTGTACAAGCTCATGATGTGCCTAATGATACTTGTGATTAAACTGTCATCCAGTATTTTTCAGTTTCTAGAAATAATGGCTGTTGGAAAGATTCAATTTTTTTTTGTGTTAAATATCTTTCTGAAGAAGTTGTCAACTATAAAGACAGCAAAGCATGCTAGTAACATTCAGTTTTAATCAGTAAAAGTCTGTGAGTGAAACCATGTTAATTATTCATAGTTGATATAAATCACAATCACTTGTTGTTAGTTAATTAAACATTCATGTGATATTTCATAAATCATGAGTTAAAACTCTTGGAATTTCGCAATTGGTATTGAAACAACTATGGCCACACTGCACAGTGCTTCAGCAGCAACATCAAGGAATGGTTATTAACTATTAACATAAATTAAATCTGATTTTAGGTTGCCTTTCCCTTTTTTCAGTCTCACACACTCAGACTTTTTTTATACTATTTTTGAATGCAGGTGAACCGGGATTGTATATGTGTGTGTGGGGGGGGGGGACAGTGCAAATGTTTAGATTCTAGCATAGTGCTATATCAGATCTCATCAGTAATGACACATTTCGAAAACTGAAGAGCATTTTTGAAGTAGGCCTTTGAAAGATGTGCACAAACCTTTTATCTTCATTTCACTTGTAAGTGCTGTGGTATTCTAGCTTTCTGAGGAGAATTTTTTTTGCAGTCTTACAGAATTCCTTCAGGAATCTTGACATTTATCAGTTGTGGTATATAGTGGTCTATCTGATCTTCTAAATTATGTTTTTTGCTAACCTATGTTCTGACATTACTGATATTAATTTTTTGCACCATTCTCATTTGAGTAGTTTTTTTGATAAATTTTCACAGGCTTTTTTTTTCTAATTTGACTAGGAACTTGATTAATTTCTGCATACATTTTTGTTTGCATTGGGCATAGTTATGAACTTCAGCAACAAAAAGTGCAACAAAAATGTATTTTATTGAAAACAAAAAAAATTGCATGAAAATCTATGAATGATGTACAATATTTAGGTGTTATACAAGGTATTATGAAATCATATATATATATATATATATATATATACACACACACACACACACACACACACACTTAGTTATATATTTAAGATTTCGTAATGCAAAGAGCATACTTTTCAGCTTACTCTTGTTTACGAATTATTATCATCATCATAACACTAATTACGGGTATAGACCATATTGGTCTTTTCCGGTCTCATTGTCCATCCAATATCCTTTTTCGAGGTCTACCCTGCCTTCTCTTTCCAATTGGCTTGTATTTTTAGTATTTGTTTAGGATGTTGGCCATTCGGTTTACCTGAAGAATTGTTATTAATAATAATTCTTCAGGTGATTATTGCTGTATGTTGATAATTTGAGATATACTGTCATAATATGCATCATAATTTTGCATATGTAATCTATGAAATGACAGTTCCTCTCTTTCCACCTAATAAAAAAAAAATTTAAAAGTGTTTAAGCTAGACTTGAAGAAACCATTTTAATTGTGGATCCATAAAATAGGAATCCTACTGAATTCCAGCTGCTAGAATGATATTGGTTACTTCATCAAAGAAAGCAGTTAATAGTCATACAAATTCCTACTCGTTATGCTACTGTTAATCTGCAGAACTGCACACACACATACACACCAAAAAAACAAGGTATATTGCATCTGGTGGATGCAAGGTATATTGTTATACTTTGATGGTTTAGCTAGTTGGATTATTGGTATTCATATAATAATTGAATTCTGTATCTCGTCTAAATGTAAATATGAATTTCAAAATTTATTTTAATATTGTCTTTGGTAATTTATTATTTATTTTTGTATTTTTATTATAGGTTTTTCTTTCATTATGTCAGCATACAGAAATCTGAGAGGCAAGCCCAAACATGCCAGGAATCGGAGTGACTTGCCAGTTGAATTTGGAAGCTTGCAAAGAAACAACAATTACAGAGAATATACAGGAGATCCTTACAGAACTCGATGTTTTTTGGATCAAGACAGAAATTTTGTCAATACATCTTTGACTCAAAATGAGAATTGTATTTATTCAACTGAAGTGACTGCAATGGACGAAAGACCCAGAGGGCATTCTTATACAGTAAATGATTACTACCACATACCCCGTTATGATTCAAATGCTTGGAAAAGTGGTACTTCTGGACAGGGTGAAAGAGTGTCTCCTGCATTGCATTATCCACATCATGACCTCTGGGATGGGATAAATAGTGATTATGTACAGAGAGAATATTCTGAAGTGCACAATGCATATAGTGATTACTGGAACAGAACTCATGGGGCTTCTGGACATACATGTGATACACCTGGGCATCCAGCAAACGAGTCTGATCGCTTCAGGGTAGTAGAATATGCTTCTGGCAGTCACTGGGATTCCATAAATTGTGGCCAAAGAGCACATGGAGAAATATTTTCAAAACAAACAAGGGATTGGAGTGCAAATTTCAGCACAAGACCAGCAGGTGATATAAATAGGAAACCTGATTATGCATTGTCTAGAAGGAAACGAATTAACAGGAAAGAATTAGCATCAGTTCAGAATGATGATGTAGTTTACAAACTGAAGGCCCAAGACAGAAAACTTGATGGGAAGACTCACAATAAAAAGGATGATGTTGACACAAATTCTAAGACTTCTGGTGAAAAGCCAAATATACTTGATACCACTTCTGGAGATACAAGTAAGCAGGAAGTAGAAGATAAGAAATTGCAGAATGATATAAGAAGCATAAGTTCTTTTGTTACTAGTTTTAGATCATATCAGTATATTTTGAGGAGGAGCAAAAATTATTTGAGAACAAAAACATGCCTATCTAGAAAAGTAATGAAAAAGTGGAGAAATATCCAAAATACAAATAGAGGTTCTGATCAAAAGACTGAAAGAAGAAAGCAGATGGCAAAAACTAAAGAACAGAAGGCTGAAAGACTTAAAGAAAAGAAGCATACCAGAACAGTAGACAAAAATTATGATACTAATAGTACACGAAAGCTTTGCCATAAACATATGCTAAAAGGAAATCCAAAAAAAAAATCTCAAAATACAAAGACTAGTCCTACTATCAAAATTGGTGATGAAGAGGAATTTGTAATACTAGATGAGGATGAGGAAGAATTTACATCTGTGGATTCGGGCATGCAAAATTCAAACGACAAAAATGAAGTAAATGCTTCTTCAGTTACAACTCTTTCAGGTTCTCCTTCAGTGATAATAGACAACTCCACCACTAAGTCGGAAAATGGGAAGAAATTTGAAATGTTAAAAACTAAAAGTTCTATTGATCATAAAGATAAACCTTCTGAGAGTGTTCAGGATATGGAACTGCTGAAGAGAATGTTAGGACAGATGCATGGTGAATGGGAGATAACAGATGACATTCAGAATTCTAAAGACCTTCCTTCTCAGAAAATGGCAACAAAAGAAAACCAAAAGGTAAATTTTGTATATTCAGATATTTGAATACAGTAAACTCTTCTTGTATATTAATTCTTGGACTGCTTTTGTTTTCATAAGTCTGTATGTGAGAAAGTAAGTGAGAATGTGTATTTTATTTTTTATTTATTTATTAATTTTTTGTAATATCTATAATATCTGTGGTTGATGGAGAGATATCAAAGAGTAGTTTATTCAGGAGTAGACTCCAAAAGACAACCTGTGACTAGTGGTGTGCCGCAGGGTTCTGTTCTTGGACCACGGCTGTTTAATCTGTTCATTAACGATATAGGGAAGGATCTAAGTGGAACAGTTCATTTGTTCGCTGATGATGCAAAGTTGGATAGGGCGATAGTGAATACAGAAGATGTCAAAGTCTTGCAGGATGACTTAGATAGATTTGAGTTCTGGGCCAAGGAGAATGGATGTCAATTTAATGTGACAAAATGTAAGGTTATGCATTTTGGGGTGAAAAGATTAGCAGCAGTATACCACATTGGTGGAACTGTACTCCAAGAGATTGATGAGGCCAGGGACTTGGGAGTGTTGGTGGATAGGGAGATGAAGTTTAGGGGGCACATTGCAAAAGTAGCTAAATCAGCTTATCGACTCACTTGGTTGTTGAAAAATACCTTGACGAGCAGAGACAAGCAAGTTATTGTACCTCTGTACCGAGCCCTGATAAGACCTCATCTCGACTACTGTGCCCAGATTTGGTCAACTCGGTTCCTTCTTGATGTGGAGGAGATGGAGAGGATCCAGAGGCGAGTGACTAAGATGATAGCAGGTCTATGGAATGAACCATATGAGAACAGGTTGAAGATTTGTGGGTTGCAGAAACTAGTTGATAGGCGGAAAAGGGGAGATATGATTGAGACATTCAAATTGCTAAAAGGATTCTATAGGATTAATTCAGAGGATATTTTTGGAGATCAGGACTGGTGGTGGGAGAACTAGGGGACACCTATGGAAGCTGGGCAAGAGTGGGTTAGCAAGGGTGTTAGAGCTGGGTTCTTTACTTTTAGAGTGGTAAATGAGTGGAATAAGCTGCCAGAGTCTGTCGTGGGTGCTATGACAGTGAGCGAGTTCAAGGCAAGGTATGATAGATACTGTGAGAATGTCGAATAGTTGTGTGGACATGATGTTTAGGGCCTCCCTCGATGAGTCTGAGGACTCCCTGGAGTAGCCTGAAATAATAATAATAATATAAATGAATTTTAGTATAGCCAATTGCCGGCGAGGCATAAGTATTTTGGTGGTCAAGACATTTCAAGATTTTTCAAAAGGCATAATTTTGTTTGTGTGTGTGTGTGAGAGAGAATGTGTTTGTGATGTATTCATTACAAAGGGTGAAAAGTGAACAAGGTAAAGTGCATGCCAGAAAATGCACTGAAAGAGATTGCCAAAAGTCTTGATCATATTGAAAGTCAGATAGCACATTTGTGTATGATGTAGGATTTATGTAATCAGAGTGATAAAGGACGTGAATCCCAAGACAAGTGTTTATTCTGGAAAAAAACAGGAAATGAGTAACAAAAGACTATCACATTGCCTAAAATTGTTTGAATATTCAGTTTCAGCCAAGTACTCAGCTGTTAACTGTTTATGCTTTTGACAAAGAGATGGAAGATTATATTTAACTATTTTCATTGTCTTGTAATGCCAAAAAGAGTGAATTTTTTCCCTTTTGAATATACAACAGTAACAGCAATCTTCAGTCACAAATCTTTGAGCAGCATCTTAGAAAGTTGCACCTCACCCACCTACTTAGATGTCATGTTACCTAGTGATGTTTGACTGAAAAAGTTATATTCATAAGAAGAAAAAATGTAGATCATTTGAAGAGGATTCGCATCAGTGCTGCAACCAGTGAGCATGTATCGATTGGCATTTGAAAGATATCTAACTAGGGCAGATTTTTGACAATTTTCTTGCATAATTTTAATATTTGGTTAAAATAAGCATGAAGCTTTAATTACACATTCAGTACTCTGATTATATGCACATAACAAGTGAATACGTTTTTGGTTCATTGTTTCTTCTGTTGAAATCATGGAGTGGACAAAAAATAATCAGTGCGTGTGGTTTATTCATGTTCAGGGGATACTCGAGAAAAAGGAATATTTTAAAACTATCTTATATTTGTAGTTTCTTACGAACAGTATTATCTTTGCATTAAACTAGTTTAACAAATATTGATATTCTTTCTTTCAATGTTATGTAACTTGTTAATTGCTCGATATTTTGACCTTAATATGGAGTATATTTGTTCTCCATATGAGAACAGATATTATTATTATTAAGAGAGACCTCAAGGGAGTCAGAGACTCATCGAGGGAGGCCACGTAATACACACGCTAGCTATCGTACTTATTCTTGAATTCATTCACACTGCTTGGACTCGCAACATCCAAAGGCAATCCATTCCAATCACGCACCACCTCTGAGAGAAAAATCTAGCCCTCACACCCTTCTTGGCAGCCTTCATTCTCAGTTTCCAAGGATGCCTTCTCGTTCTTTCCCCACCCTACATAAATTGAAAAATTCCATCAGTTGAAATCCTGTATGACCCTTTCAGAAGTTTGTAAGTCGCAATCATATCGCCCCTCTTTCTCCTGTTTGCTAGTGTCTGCAGTCTACAAATTCTTAATCTGTCTTCATAATAGTATTGCACAATCCAGATATCATTTTTTAACATCTCCTTTGTACTATCTCCAATATATCAGAATCGCAACGAAAACCAGGAGACCAGACCTGCACACAATAGTCCAAGTGAGGTCTTATCAAGGCCTTGTAAAGAGGCAAAATAACATCCTTATCTTTACATGTGAACGTTTGTTTCAGCATTTCAATTATCTTTTGAGTTGTATTTGCAATCTTTGCCTATCTATTATCATCCAAGATCCCTAGCCTCATCAGTTTCTGATGAGGCTAGGGATGTTGAGGCTGACATTGAACTGATACCCATTTTCCCATGCCCACAATTTCATCCTATTCAAATCATTCTGCAAAGACTGCATATCAGCAGCATTCATGATTACCCTACCTATCTTTGCATCATTTGCAAATAACTGTCTGTCACCACTTGTTAAATCCTTCCCAATATCATTAATGTACAGATTCAATAACAGTGGACCAAGCACTGATCCTTGTTGTATACCACTTGTTACCTGAAACCTTGCAGACTCAGATCCCCCGTATACCACTTTTTGATATCTGTCTGTCAGCCATCCTCTTATCCATGCTAATATTGTATAACCCAAACAAATCTATTTTCTCCAATTTATTCAGCAGTCTGTCATGCTGTATTCTGTCAAAAGCCTTAGCAAAATCCAAAAGTATCCATTCCCCTTGTCTAGTTCAATGGTAACATTGTCATAGAATGTGAGCAAGTTGCTAAAACATTACCTTCCCTTAGTAAACCCATGTTGTTCATTGCAAAGTAGAGATTCACGGTCAACAGTTTTTTCCAAAATCTTCACCAACCCTAGATACTAATTGGTCGATAGTTGGATACATCGGTCTTTGCACCACCTTTTTGCAATAGAATTGCCATACATTCCTTCCATTCCTGTGGAATCCTCCCTGTTCTGAGACGCATATTAAACAACCTTGATCAAAGGAATGGCCAGTTCAGCTGAACACTCTTTTAGCACACGTGCGGATATTCCATCAGTCCCTGTTGCTGAATTCTTATTCAGTTTGTGCAACAGCTCTAATACCTCGGCTTCACAAACCTGCATTTCTTCATCTAGTGAAGAGTTAACAGTGAGCTCAATGTTGCGTTCACTAGGTTGATAGCTTTTAACAAAATGGCCACTCATTAACTGGACAGCCTCTTCTGCATCTGTAACCCTTGCCATCTGGATTTAGAAGAGTTATTCTTTCATATTCATTCTTTCTTTTACTTGCAGCATATCGATAGAATTCTTGTGGGTTGTCTTTAGCACACAGAGCCAGTTTCTTTTCATAATCAGACTTTGCTTTCCGTACAACAGTTGTGACTATTCTAGGCTGCTGCTTATAACGTTCATAGCAGAAGATATCCTTATGCATACGGTATTCCTTTCACATCATCCTTTTCTTACGAATCTCTTGATTAATAAGACTATACATCCATTTGACTCATACTCTATTTATTCTTCAAACTCTCGGGACACATTCTGATATTGCATTATTTAAGTATTGTTTAAATGCTTCCCATGCACTGTCGATATTCTTTCCATCCAGCAACCGATTCCATTCCACTGAACTCAGTATACTCATCAGTTGGTCATAATTTTCTGCTTTGTAGTTCAGCATGTAACCATTTCTGAATGGAACATTCATAAACTTAGTCACTTTCCAAGTGATACCTCATGTAATGACGTAACTAGTCTTTAATTTTTATATACTCTATATTAAGCAATAAAATCCTGCACTCTCTTTTCAGTTTAGGCTCAGTGACCTGTGACTGACAAGTAACTATGGATTTCTTGATATCGAATTAATTGCCTGACAGAATGGTTAATCCTGAACAGATGTTGTGTAGAATATACGTCTGTTCGACTCCTACAAGCCAAACCAAAACAACAATGAAGCAATACATAGAGTTCCAATCCCATATATCTCCAGAATTTCAGAACCAATTTCAAGAATTTAAAAAAAAAAACATGATCTAACAGCTACTTATATTCCTATTAATAAAATATCCACATATTTCCCTTCATCTAAAGATAAACGCTCAACTATGTCTCTGTCTGGGGTAAACTAAGTTCCATGTGACTGCCATCTTTCTTACTTTGGACAAACCGGACGCTCTATAGAAAAATACAAGAACATCAATCTTATATTCTTCACAACAAATCCGGTAAGTTTGGATTGGCGTAACACAGAATAGAGACAAAGCACAACGTTCTCTGGTCCAAAACTCGCCTTCTACACAGATGTCGGCATAAATTCGAACGCCTATTCAAAGAGAGTGCTAAGGCCTTACTTCCTCACCCTAACCTGAATTGTAATGACTGCCTATCTGTGTCAGAAATATGGGAAAGTTTGATCCGAATAACACATTTATTTTTTTTTTAAATTAATGTATTTTTAATGAAGACCCTCTAGATACTACAACCTAATGATATCTTTAGTATGATTTTATAAATTAAGTTTTTTGTATAACATTGTAAATTTATACATGTAACTATTCTGCACTCTTATGTTTGCCATTCTTCAGTGAAATGATATCATGATTAACGATGTCACATCACACAACTCGTTCTAATTTTGAATGATCAGTTGTTTGTATCTACCTTGTAAAAAACTGTTTCTGTTTAGCCACTGATGATAGTTTGTTATTTTCAACTGAAATATCTGGCAGTATAATAAATATACCTTTTTTGTGCTAATGTGTAGATAATTCTTAATTTCATGTTACAAATTTCTCTCAAAAGTAAAAAAAAAAAAAAAAAAAAGTTGTGTATATGCAACAAAATATTGCATGTATCCCATCTCTTCTGTAGCCAACACACAAAATCACTTCCATCTAATTTAAGGGAATTTAAGCAGAAAGGTGACCGGTAGGTACATGAACGGTATAAAGCGCAGGCGAGAAGGGTAACAAGTGTGGTAAGAAAAGCAAAAGCGGATTATGAAAGAACATTAGCCATGCAGGCTAAAGAGAATCCCAAACAGTTTTTTCGATATGTTGCAAGTAAAAGAAAAAATGTATACGGCAGAATGATTTTAAAGAATGCCGATGGTAGGGAGGTAACCGAATCAGTTGATATAGTGGAATTACTGAGCAAGCACTTTGCAAGAGTATATCATCCAGTTTGTGACATTGCAGGAATGAAAGAACCAACAGCTTATACGGGAATTTTGGTGAATGAAGTGGAGGTGAATAATCTATTACAAAACCTCAATGTCAATACATCTGTGGGATTGGATGGTATACCAGCTCGTGTTGTACATGAAATGGCTAAAGAATTGTCGGTGCGCTTGACCATTTTGTTTAATTTGAGTCTTGGGTCTGGGTTATTCTAATCTGTAAGTTCCACTGCATAAAGGAGGTTCCAAGACTGCTGTTGTAAATTACCGACCGATCAGCATATCAGGAATCGTTGTCAAGGTCTTGGAGAAAATAGTCGAGGAAAATACAGAATTGGATAGATGAAAATGGGATACTGTATGGGGGACAGCATGGTTTTGTGAAGGGTAGATCATGCCTCAGTAACTTGCTCACGTTTTATAACGCAGTGATGGCTGAACTGGATAAGGATAATGGGTTTACTGTGATTCTACTGGACCTTGCTTAGGCCTTTGACAGGATACCACATGGAATTCTAATCAGTAAACTGCAGCATATGGGGATGGATAGGAGGGTGGTTGATGGAGAGATATCAGAGAGTGGTTTATTCACGGGTAGAGTCCAAAAGACAACATGTGACTAGTGGTGTGCTGCAGAGTTCTGTTCTTGGACCACTACTATTTAATTATTCATTAACGATATAGGAAAGGATCTGAGAGGAACTGTTCATTTGTTTGCTGATGATGCAAAGTTGGGTAGAGCAATAGTGAGTGCACAGGATGTCAAAATTTTGCAGGATGATTTGAATAGTTTGGAGGACTGGGCTAAGGAGAATGGATGTCAATTTAATGTGACAAAATGTAAGGTTATGTATTTTGGGGTGAAAAGATTAGCAGCAGTATATCGCATTGGTGGAACTGTACTCCAGGAGATTGACGAGGCCAGGGATTTGGGAGTGTTGTTGGATAGGGAGTTGAAGTTTAGGGGACACATCGCAAAAGTGGCTAAATTAGCTCATCAAATCACTTGGTTGCTGAAAAATACTTTAACAAGCAGAGACAAACAGGTTATTGTTCCTTTGTATCGAGCCTTGATAAGACCCCATCTAGACTACTGTGCACAGATATGGGTGCCAGGATGTCTTATGGATGGGGAGGAGGTGGAGAGGATCTAGAGACAAGTGACCAAGATGATAGCAGGTCTATGGAATGAACCTTATGAGAACAGGTTGAAGATTTGTGGGTTGTAGAAATTGGTGGATAGGCAGAAAAGGGGTGATGTGATTGAGACATTCAAATTACTGAAGGGTTTCTATAAGATTAATTCAGAAGATATTTTTGAGAATAGGACTGGTGGTGGGAGAACTAGGGACCATACGTGGAAGCTGGGCAAGGGTGTTTGAGCTAGGTTTTTTACTTGGAGAGTGGTGAATGAGTTGAATAAGCTGCCAGAGTCTGTTGTGGGTGCCATGACTGTAAATCAGTTCAAGGCCAAGTATGATAGATACTGTGTGAATGTCGAATAGTTGTTCTTGACATGATGTTAGGGCCTCCCTCGATGAGTCTATGTACTACTTGGAGTTGCCCGTAATAATGATAATCTTTTCTATTCAGGGTACATTAGAAAAGATAGCTGCAAATATGATTTTCTTGCCACTTTCAAGCAACTCATGCAGCTACCTACATCTGTTCTCAAGATCATTTTCATCCTCTTTCCCATCCTGGAGTGTATAAAGGTTCCATGTGTCTGCAGTTTAGCCTACTTTGAATAGACTGTTAATCAGTAACCATCTGCCTTGAAGAGCATGTGTTACACTAATCTCTGTGGCAAGTTGGGACTGGCAGACATTACTCAGGATAACTCTTCATATAGGATTAAATGGAAGAATACACGGAATAAGTCTGAGAGAATATTTGTAGAATCAGCTTTCTCTGTGAAGCACTCTCCCAACCTCAACACGGTATGGCTGCATTAATTTGTCAAAGGCCTGGGATGGTCATTCCGAGATCTAATAACCTACATTTCCAAATTAACTTGTGGATATCTGGTCACAAAGAGTGGCATCTTAGGACATTAGTTCATTTTCAGTTACAATTTGAATTATTTTTACAATGTTATAGTGAGTGTTGTGTTTGTCACAATTGTAATTTCTGTTCTGAAGATGCTGGGTAGAAAAACTAATGATATATTAAGTCCAGTAAATTATATTTTTTCTTCTGTTGGTAGTTTATACTATGAAGCATTCATGAATAACCAACAACACCGAAATCTTTTTATACAAGACATTATATGGGAGGCCTTCAGCATGATTTCATCGCCAGATCCATAGATGGCACCAATTAGGACTGTAGGATCCTACCTTTCATGCTCAGTCTGTGTTTGCATTCTTGCTAGTGTGCTGGCATGTATGTGCTTAGTTATATTTTTTTTGTGTCCAGGTGGTCACCAGGGCAAAATGTTGGATTAATAATTTATTAGCTAAATTTAATAATTTTTTTTTTCTAGATATGTGTTTTCTCCACTAAACATCAATATGAATCACATTACAAGGTCTTGATCAGACTACATCTGGACTTTTATTATAGATTTCATCACCCATTTCTGCTGTGATAAGGAAGATCTGGAACAATTCTAGAGATGAGTAATGAAATCAGGACTCTGTAGCATTGGTTATGGAAAGCATTTCAAAAGATATAAATCTCAGTTTAGTGGTTATACTGAAAAGGGATGATATGATAGACATTTAAGTTAAGTTGAATATTGGGGGCTATGCATAGTGGGGGATGAGAGAATGAGAGGTCATCCTTAGAGATTGTAAGACTATAGTAAACATTGGAGTGAGGAGTAAACTTTCTGAGGAAAGCAGGTGAGTGGAATGCTGTAGTGAGTGTTTTAAATGCTTGGAGCATGAATGAATTTAAAGTATAATATGGTAGCTATGTTGCTGGCCGAATAGAATCGCGTATGATGGGTGTGACTATGCAGGTCTACTGTTATTTATATATTATGGAGAACAGTGATTATTCATCATTGTAGAAAAATTTTTCAGTTAGCTAGAAAGTAAATCATACTTGTAAGAAATTATATTCTTGTTTAATCTTTTATTTAATTCAGTTAATGACTTCTGCATTAATTTATTCAATTAATGATGTCATACATTACTTTCTAGTCAAATTTAAAAAAAATTTCTACAACTGTTTGCGATCCAAAGTGTTACACATTTTTTGTTTCTTATATATGAGAAATATGACATGCATTAATTCAACCTTAGTATCCTTCTTAGTCTGGCTCCCACTGATGAGACCTCAATAAAGGTCAAGACTGAGCTAGGTACTGACCCTCCCTTAATGCATAGCATTATGCAATTCTTCAAAGAAATGTGCTTTTCTTTATAGAATACTAAGGCAGTTGATGTGAAGTCATTAGCTCCTATATACAAGTAATCTAGTTATGAAGATACTTCACATGTAAACTTTGTTTACTTACACTTGGTTAAAGGGTTAAACAGGAATAGTATTATTCAATGATTATTCATATTATTTTTATAATTTTATTGCCACTCTAGTTTGCAGCCTGAATGGACTTCCTAGTTTTTAGGAAGTCTATTCAGGACAAATAACAATGTACTGAAATTAACAGTACATTGTTATTTATGAGATTATTTGTATTATTTAATCTCTGTTTCTAACAGTTTTTTTTTCAATGTACCTATATATTATATTGCACAAGCGTTCACTCCGATTGGTGCAATGACCTCTTTTTTACTGTTGCTTTCAGAATCCAAATAAATCACTGACTCAAGACAAAAATACAAAATAAACCATTTACTAAAGCAAAAACAATATATATATATATATATATATACATACACACTTCAAACAACATTACATAACTATAACTACAGAATTAATTGGATCCAAGGCCTTTTTAAAAATAAGCTTACAA
Source organism: Typopeltis vanoorti (assembly GCF_054136105.1). Classification (NCBI taxonomy): domain Eukaryota; kingdom Metazoa; phylum Arthropoda; class Arachnida; order Uropygi; family Thelyphonidae; genus Typopeltis; species Typopeltis vanoorti. The sequence goes on along the minus strand of NC_143570.1, from coordinate 61,910,118 downwards.
TTAAGACTAGACTAAACACTTTGTTTTCACAATGACAAAATGTTCATAGCCATTTTCTTTCTCTGTCAAGGCCCTTTTCCGAAGATATATGACTTTATTCTTCATTTTCATAGGATCTTTTCTCATCACTCATGTAGCACACGTTAATTTTTCCTGACTCAATTCTGTCTTCTTTTCAGTAGAAATAATAGTTAGATCCAGCATCCTTAATAAAGCTGAAACTTCCCAGTTAGCGTTTCCACGAACATTCCTTTAGAACGTAAATAGCAATTTCTTCTTTTATTCACTAATGCTTATTGACAGTTAACTCTTCCACTTTAAAAAATTCACAGTTTAAGATTCCTTTTCAGAATCTACTACTAATCTTCCAATTAGCGTTTCCTCAAATATTCCTTTTAAAACGATCCATAGCAATATTTTCTTTTATATATCAATACTTATTCCACTTTGAAACTTCATAGTTCCATGATTCCTTTTTCGGAATATACTATTAATTTTCCTCCGACTGTTGCATAAAAAAAAACAATTTCCTCCGAATCTAAATATCTGCCAGCCTGTGTTCTAATTTTCTCTCCGAACACTCTTCTTGTTAATCTCTGTTACTCTGATACTGAATGCTCTCTTGTCAGCTGTCAATCACACATCAAACTTCTCAGCGAGCATGCGCACTCTTTGGAAATGGCAAGCAAGAAACTAAATATAATGGCTGACATGTTGTCTCCATTAGTGACAAGAGAATATCTTCATAAAACACAACACTTAATATTTTAAACTACAATAAAATTGTTTAAAGTAACGCAACTATTCAAATCCGGTACGTACATCAATTTTTTAACTGCTTTACATTTCATTTTAACAAAATAACATCAATAATGGGCACATCGCAAGTGCCGACAATGCGTGTTATGAAAACAAAACTAATAAACAATTCGTAAAAATATTCAGAATTTTAAATTATGATTATTTTTACAACATCATTAGTGTAGAACAAACAGTTCAATGGAATGGAATACAAAGTACATAACAGTCAGTGGATTACCAATTAAAAATTGTTGCCGTATACTAGAAATTAATATGAATAAAATGTTATTAAATAATTCTTAAAAACTATTTCTTTGATGGTTACATAAGATAAGAATCTCCCAAACTTTTGGGAGAGAGAGACAATCATTTTGATTCAAATTTGGCCGATGTAAAAGGGCTTCGCAACTTTCCTTGAAAAGGCGTTCGTATTTAAACTTGCATCTGTGGAGAAGACAAGCTTTATTCCACTGGATATTGTGTTTAGTGTTAATAGTATGTTGTGCCAGACCAGACTTTTGAGGTTTCATGTATTCGATATAATATTGATGTTCCTTCATTCTTTTTTCCATAGAACGGCCTGTTTTTTTTTCCAAAGTATGCTAAATTGCATTCATACTGTATCTGGTAAACTCCAGCTAATGATAGAGGTGCCAGTTTGTCTTTTGTAGATGGCAATGAGTGAGAAATTTTGCTTATAGGAAAATATGTGGGAATGAGGTGATACTTCTTCAAAATTCTGCCAATCGGTTCTGAGATGCGAGAAATATAAGGGATTGGAACCCTGTGGTCTGTTGAAGAATCCTGAGGTGTTGGAACATAGGAGTCAATTATCTGTTGGATTTGATTAGGGTTGTAACCATTGAATTCTATTAACTTTTTGATAGTGAAAAGTTCTTTTTGTAAGCTTGAAGGAGAGGAGCACACACTTTGTGCTCTATTAATTAAAGACTTGATAACACCAATTTGTTGAGAGGTGTGATGAGCAGACTTTTGATGAATGTATCTGCCAGTAAAGGTAAGTTTTCAATAAACACTGGTTGATAAATTACCAGAGGCTGTGCATTTAAGAAGGATGTCCAAGAATGGTAAACCACCAACCTTTTCTTTTTCCATGGTGAACTGAATGCGTGAGTGAAGGTTATAGATCTTAGGAATGCAAGTCCTCTTCAGCATGCGGCCAAATAGCAAAGACATCATCAACATAACGAAACCAAAGAGAGGGTTGGGGATGAATGGATGAGAACAAGGTGTCTTCCAGATGGTTCAAAAACTAATTTTCCAAAGGTGGAGATAGAGGGCTACCCATGGCAGTACCTTCAACTTGTTTATAGATCGTTTTTCTAGCTGAAATATCCTGAATGTATAACAAATTCAAAAATCTTTGCAATATGACTGGAGACATTACAATAAACAAACAACAAAGCATGCTGACCTCATTAAGAAAAAATAGCGAAATATCTATTTCAAAAGCTGATAAAGGAAAAGCGGTAGTGGTAATGGATAAGGCTGACTATGAAAGAAAAGTAGACTGCCTTTTGCAAGATACCTCCACCTGTCAAAAAATCGATCATAACCCTACAAAATCGCAAATTAAACAATTAAATAAGCTGCTTGATGAAGTTGTCAGTTGAGATCAAAATACCGTGGACAAGTTGCGAACTCATTTTGGAAGAACTCCTTGTTTATGTGGCCTCCCAAAAATTCATAAAGGAGGTTACCCAGTAAGACCCATCGTGAATTATATTGACGCTCCCACTTATAGAATTGCTAAATTTCTGTTATGTTCATTAACTGTCCATACTGGACAATCCAGATCTTTCATCAGAAATTCGACACATTTTCTTGAACAAATCAAGGATGTTCAAATACAAGAGTCTGACTTGTTAGTCAGTTTTGATATTGTTTCCCTCTTTACCAATATTCCATTATCTGTCATTTTACTATATGATGATTACCCTCCAGATATTGCAAAGATTTTTGAATTTGTTATACATTCAGGATATTTCAGCTGGAAAAACAAGTTGAAGTCAAATGTCTGGTCTGGCACAACATAGTATTGACACTAAACACAATATCCAGTGGGATAAAGCTTGTCTTCTCTACAGATGCAAGTTTAAATACAAATGGCTTTTCAAAGAAAGTTGTGAAGCCCTTTTACATCGGCCAAATTTGAATCGAAATGATTGTCTCTCTCTCTCTCTCTCTCTTTCCCCCAAAAGTTTGGGAGATTCTTATCTTATGTAACCATCAAAGAAATAGTTTTTAAGAATTATTTAATAATATTTTATTAATATTAATTTCTAGCACACGGCAACAATTTTTAATTGGTAATCCACCGACTGTTATGTACTTGTATTCCATTCCTTTGAACTGTTTGTTCTACACTGATGATGTACTGTTAATTTCAGTACAAACTATTTGTACCTTTATTTCATGAAAGTTAATTACTGTGGTTATTGTGTAATTTATTATTTATGCATATGACATTTTACCACTTACCATCTCTTAACAAAGATTCCATTAATGTTATTTTTTGTTTTCAGAATCATTCTTCTATGTAATCTAACAGATAAGCTTAGGTATTGACAGTTATTCGTGAATTGTTTTTAATGGTATTAACAACAGTGAGCCTTTTTATCAAAAGATGTGTTATTAACTGCTTATTTCCCTGAATTTCAAATCAGCATCATCAGAGCACAACACAGCTTGTATACTCGACAGTGAGTAAGTAAAACAATACAACTGTAATGGACAAAAGATCTAAAGTCCTATTTTGCACCCTCTAATGTTGTGTAAAAGAAACAAAAGAAACATTACAGCTATGTTGGAGTTGCTCTTAAGATAAGAGCAACTCCAATTAGAGAATTACAAATTCTTGGCAAATTATTATTATTATTATTCGTGACACCTCCAAGGAGTCCGAAGACTCATCGCGGGAAGACACCTAATATACAACTGTCTCCGCCCACCAAACCTCTACAACCAATCATCTCTATTAATGCCATCTACTGCACACCACCGACACAACTAGTATTTTTTTGTCTGTAAATTGCGTATGTTCTGGAGGGCCGATTTGTCTGTATGCAGAATGAAAAACCAGAGTTTCTGGGAGAAAAAACCCTGCTACCTTTGTATGAGATCGGCTAACTCAACTACGTCCACATAAAGATTCCTCCCGTAGCGACAGGCCTATTCCAATCGAAGGGCGTAGTGTACTGTCGTTCTTCCAATTGCACTATGAAGGCACTTGATTAAATTAATGCAACCATATTTGTTCAGGTCAGGAGAATTCTATAAAGCCATGGCTGACTCAAAAATCCTTCGGTAACGACTTCTAAATAGCATATTCGTTTTCTTTCATCTAATCATGTGTGAAAGGGTGTCCAAAGCGTGGTCTGTCAGTCTTGACTTGCCATAGTAATAGTAGCGAATGTATTTTTTATGTTCTTCTAGGCAGAAATTAATTGATCTTCTTATCTTCCTGTTTGCCCATAGTAGGCCAAGTCACAGGGAACTCCATACACCCCAGGGTGTGCTAGAGAGTGAAGTTATCCTTAGGCGATAATAAATTTAGTTTAATCCTTTATCCAAGTGTAAACAAACGAAGTTTGTGCCTGAAAATATCTTCAGGACTGAGGTAAGGTAGTGCAACACCTGGAAACTTCAAGCAAAGGTGGACCAAGCTCTCATCACTCTGTCTCAGTATCTCCCATAATGCAAAGCGCTTCTCCTTGCGGACATGTATATTGCTATGCATTTAGGGAAGGCCACTACCTAGACCGGTTTCTACCTTTATTGAGGTCTTGGCCCTTCCCTTAATGCATAGCAGTATACATGTCCGCAAGGAGATGTGCTTTGCATTATGAGAGATACTGAGACAAAGAGTGATGAGAGCTTGGTCCACCTTTGCTTGAAGTTGCCTGGTGTTGCACTACTTACCTCAGTCCTGAAGATATTTTCAGGCACAAACTTTGTTTGCTTACACTTGGATAAAGGATTAAACTAAATTTATTATAGTCTAACCAAGTGCAAAATAAATTTCCAATATCCTTAGGCGAGCAGATCAGAGTTGCTAGTCATGAGGTTTGAACGTGATGTGAAGACCATGTTTCATCAGTACTTTGATTATCTTTTCTGATGTACCAGGTGATTATAAAATGACGTCAAGTGTTCAGAGCCCTCTAGCGAGTAATGTATTGGACGAAACACACCAATATTCGGTAGACGTACACAGTGGAACATGGGGATTCGATTTAACGAAAAAAATAGTACCAAAAGTTGCCAACAGGGGAAATTTTGCCACTGCCAAATTAATTTTAGTAGGTGTGACTAATGAATGATTAAATGGCAAATGAGAGACAGCACACATCAATTTCATGACGTTTATTGTTAATTACAAATGAGATTCAATATGACCATCATTCTGATGTTCCAGGAACTGCATATACAGTGCATGACATTTTCCACAGTGGCTCGCAACATATCGGAATTGATTTGTCTCACGTGTAACATTATTCAATCTTTCAAAGTTGGAATATCGGGTACATGTCCTTGATACACAATGCTTTTAAGAAATCCTCACAGCGAAAAGTCAAGGATTGAGATCAGGCGATCTCGGTGGCCATGGTGTGGGAAATGCACGACTAATGATTCTTCTGTCAGAGAAATGTTGTCACAAAACACGCTGTACCTGAAGTCCGATGTGGGGTGGTGCACTATCCTGCATGAAGATGGTCGAATCGAGACATCCTCTTTGCTGCACTTGTGGAACCACAAAGTTCTATAGCATATTGGCATACCTGTTAGCATTGACGGAACAGGTCACTGGTTCATTTTTGGCAATTTTCCTCGTAAAAGTATGCACCGATGATAAAAGATGCCTTAAATCCGCACCGCACTATGACTTTGGGCGATTGGATAGGCATCTGCAGACATCCGTGCGGATTAGTTGCAGCCCAAATGTGACATTTGCATGTGTTAATATCGCCATTCAAATAAAAGTGCGCTTTGTCACTCCATAAAATCTGGCACGGCCATGCATCATCCACTTCCATGCACGCTAAGAATCTCAAAGATAAGTCAATTCGTGTGGTTGCATCACCAGGGTGCAATTCTTGAACATGACTGATTTTATAGGGGTAAAACTTCAACATCTAATGTAGGATATTCCACACCGTTGTGTATGCGATATCCGTTTGCCGGCATGTTGCTCATGCACTGCTGGTACTCTGCACATTCGTCATCTCCTGTTCCAGCAGTTGCAACTTGTTCAACTTGTTGGTGATTGATTGGTTTGTGTCCCCTGCCTACCTGCACTGCTAGAGTTCCAGTAGTTTCAAATTGGCGAATCAGTTTTCGTAAGTTTGTTACGTTAATCGGTCCTTTTCATAAATTTTTCATATGTCGAAAATTACGAAGACAAGCACTGGCATTATTGTTTCGCTGATAATAGAGTTTGACTAACAAAGCATTCTCATGTAAGGTAAGAGGCATCGAAAAGCAGTTTGTCTACGAATGATAAGAAATCTCACAGGCTTTCCTTTTATTGCATGATTGCTCACAAGAAACGTGATAATGCAAATTGATGCATTTTACTCGGTAAACAGTGCCAAAATTTCCCCTGTTGGCGACTTTTGGTACTTTTTTTTTCCCGTTAAATCGAATCCCCATGTTCCATTGTGTACGTTTAACGAATATTGGTGTGTTTCGTCCAATACATTACTCGCTAGAAGGCTCTGAACACTTGACGTTATTTTATAATCACCCAGTACTTCTGACATAGGAAATAGAAATTTGTGTTCCTGTGTATTAGAGGAGGGAGGGGTAATGGGGTATGTAGTATTTTATCTATTTTGTAGGAATTGTGTAGCCATTGGCCAAGAACATATGGCTCAGATATTTGAGTTCTGTGGACAGAACTGTATCGTTAGAACAAATGGCTCTGGCTGTGTGTGTAAGTGTTTTTAAAATGTCATACTATTGGACTGGGTGATGATGTGATTGTTTGTTTATTATTATTATGTAAGGATCTTTCTGTGTGTGTGCATGTGGTGGCTTTCTGTAATTGGAAAAAGATAGTGATCTATCTGAAAGGGGTGACTAATGTGTCAAGAAATGGTAAACAGTTATTAGATTTTTTATACTCTGAAGTGGATTTTGGGGTGTTGGCTGTGTAGGTTAGGTGACAAACACATCCAAAGTGTCTTGTCCAGTATGGCATTTTAAAAACACTTACACACAGAGCCAAAGCCATTTGTTCTAACAATACAGCTCTGTCCACAGAACTCAAATATCTGTACCATACATTCTTGGCCAACGGCTACAGTTCCTACAAATTAGATAAAATACTACATATCCCCCATTACCCCTCCCTCCCCTAATACACAGGAACACAACATTACCATTTCTATTCCCTATGTCAGAGGTACATCAGAAAAGATAGTCAAAGTATTGATGAAACATCACATTGAAACCTTATGTTAAACTAGCAACTCTGATCCACTCGCCTAAAGATAAACTTCACCCTCTAGCACACCCTGGAGTGCATGAAGTTCCTTGTGACTGTGACTTGGCCTACTGTGGGCAAACAGGAAGATCAGTTAACATCTACCTGGAAGAACATAAAAAATACATTCACTACTATTACTATGGCAAGTCAGGACTGGCAGGCCATGCTTTGGACACCCCTTCACACAGGATTAGATGGAAGGAAACAAATATGCTATTTAGAAGTCCTTACAGATCTGAAGGATTATTTTTGAGTCAGCAGACCTCTTAAGAGCAATTCCAAAATAGCTGTATTTTTTTTTTTTATACAACATTAGAGAGTGCCAAAATAGGACTTTAGATCTTTTGTCCATTACACTTGTATTGTTTTACTCACTTACTGTTGCATATACAAGCTGTGTTGTGCTCTGATGATGCTGATTTGAAATTCAGCAAAATATAAGCAGTTAATAAAACATCTTTTGATACAAAAATATTTGGTCTTATGTGTTTTCAATATAACTATTCATAATGAACTGGGAATATAGATTATAGAATACAATTTATTTTCTTTATTATATGTGGTTATACTGATCTTTTTATTGCAAATGATCGCAGAGAGTTGTTTTCTATAGAGTATTTTATCTGGTACTATAGAAAGGTTACTGCCATTGTTGAAATTTCATTTGAAGGCCAAAACAAAAGTAAAGATAAGACTTGTCAGTTATAACTTTTAGGTACTGTAGTTAATGATGTTTCCACAGACAAAGATAAGTTGATCAGAATAGTAAGTCATAATGTAATCAAGGTCATGATATCACCAGGCCCTGTGATAACCTGCTTGTAATTATTAAGGTCAAGGCTTAAGGTCTTATGAGTTATGAAGCTTTTTTAAAGTGCATTTGCAGCAATTGATAAAATTAATGAAAATATTATCAAGTTATTTTATAACAGGTATTCTGACTGATTCATTTTAAGTGTTTATATCTAAAGAAAATGGAAATCTTCAACTAGCATGAGTAGCCCATCATTTTGTTTCGTGCAAAGTAGAAGATCGATGCATGCTGTATATAATTGAATGGTTGATGATATCTTGAATGTTTCATTCTTCTAACTTCCTTACATCTTAGAAATTATGGAAACAACTACTATATTAGAGTAAAACTTCAGTTTAATATAAACTAAAATAATCACTCGACATTTTGACCTCAACCATTAAAACTATTGGCCTGATCTCTGGTGGGAAAAAAAAACTTACTACATCAAAGCTGGAGTCCTGTTATTATTGTTATCTATTAGGTTAGAAAATTAAACTAAGCTATAGAATAACATGTTAACTTAAATTTAATTGAATAAATGAAAACAAACCAGTATGGATAGTGGCCAATAAAAGCTGAAAAATTGCTTAGATTTCTAAAGTCAGAGTTTACTAGAAAACTTCAAGAACTAAGTGGGCTGAATGTGTGCCATCCAAATTCTTAGGATTTTTATGCCACCATTATTGTTAGGATTAGGATGGTTAATCAAAATTTCACATACTTCTTTAAGTTTCTGGTTTCTGTTCACACCAGGTTTTTGTATGATGTAAAGAACAAGTACTTTTCCAATCAATTTGGTGGTATTAAGAGCATAATCTGAGAGGCATGCTTTACCAAAATTGTTAAATTTAATGTGACATTTGTGTTATTTTTTATGGATAGGATTTTACATCCAGTTTCCCTTACATAAGGTAAGTTTCAGGTGCAGTAGATACATTAAACTCCAGAGTGAGTCAGTGGGGGAGAGGATCCTTCGAGGAGTTGAATATGTTTATAATTTTGTAGATGGTTTAAAAGTAGCATTAAGATCATAATGGTGTAGAATTATACTAACTTTTTCTGATTACCCTTTAATGTATGGGATCATCATCATCATGCGTATCAAGGATTTAAGCCTAGCGTGGCCTGTTCTGGCCTTAGAAGTAATCGTTTAAGAGGACGTCCTGGTTTTCTTTTTCCTAATGGCTTGTCCTTTAAGGCTTGTTTTGATAATCTTTCTATTTTCATTCTTTGAACGTGTTCCATCCATTTATGTTTATATTTTTAAATTTTTTCTATTACTGGTATTTCTATTACTTTCTGTTAATGTATGAGATAGCTATGGTTTTACTGTAATCTGTATTTTTTTGATGAAGTTTTATGAAGAACTTTATTAATAGTATTTTTGCTATAGCCATTATTTATAAATGTATTGCTAATAATTTGTAATTCTTGTTTAAGAGCTTGTTCAATCAAGCAAATTATTATAGCTCTGTTTTTGAGGATGTTAATGACTCCAAGTTTTTGAGAAGGGTAGTGATATGAGTTAGCATGTGTATATAAGCTGATATGTGTAGGTTTGCGGTTAACAGTGAAGGATAGACTACCTGTGGGAAGACGTGTGACCAGTGTATCCAGGAAAGAAGCAAGTTCTGATTTTCAATTTCATTTGTTCAAGTGGCTAAGGAATGTGTTTGACACTTGGTGGCCATGTGACCAGATAATGAAAATATCAAAGTATCTAAGCCAAACTGTAGGTTTTAAAGTAAAAGAATCTAGAACACGTTGTTCAAAAGCTTCCATACGAAAGTTAGCAATTGGGAGGGATAGTAGTGAGCCCATGGCCACACCTTCTTTTTGTAGGTAAAAATTATTTTGCCATATGAAGTAACCGGAATGTAGTATGTGGGCAAAGAGCCGTAATGTTGGGTTATAATTTTTTCTGTAAGGGAAGAATTGTCACTGATTTGGACATGTGTGAGAAGGGCAGAAATGTCAAAACTGACTAGCAAATCATTTTGCTGAGTGTTATGTTTTTAATTTTGTTTATGAAGTGTTGTGTGTTCTTTATATAGTAGGGGAAATGACCTACAGTGTTGATGCTAATTTCTTGCCTAGGTAATAATTAGGGCTGTCTATATGCTCAACTATCAGTCGAAGCAGAACATTATGTTTGTATATCTTGGGAACACCATTTAGCATACCATGTAGAATTGTAGTGCATCTTGTTTCTTTGTATATATGTGTATACTTCAGATGATGACTTTAATGTGAAGGTCAAAACTTGATTTTGAGTGATTTTGGTTTATATTAAACTGAAGTTTTTCTCTAACACAGTAGTTGTTTCCATAATTTCTAAGATGTATTCTGATCACCATGTAAGCATGAAGGAAAGGTTTCTAACTTCCTGTTTTACAAGTCAGATGATATTAGTTGTTAAATTTTTATAGGCTTATTTTAGTTGAGTGGTAACAGAAGAGAGAGTTGCTTTTGTGGAAAATAAAAAAAATAAAAAAGTGATGTGATGGGTACTTTGGTGGTATTAAATCAGAGTAAAAGAATATAAAAGGTATAGTGTGATACATAAGAGGAAATATGAATAATATTTCTATAGGCGACTCAATAATTACATCAGTGTAAAATGCAATGACAGCTTGTGTTTTGGGCAATGCTAAGAGTGAAAATATTCTGAGAATAGTTTAATTGTAAATAGTGATACATGGACTGTGTAAAAGGAGACATAATAAAAAATGTGACTTTTATTATTTGAATATTTCATGAGTTTAACCATCTGTTTTTCTCTTAGTTGGTGCCTAACTTCCATTAACTCAAGTTTCCTTTCTTCATTCATATGTAAACACTTAACCTCATCTCAAAGTATCAGGGTCATGTGAAGATGGTCAAGCATTACTTCATTGTTCTACACTACCTGAATTTTTCCCACTTTTGCTCAGATTACTCATGATATATGTAGTGCATGACATAGAGCCCAGAATCCCTGTCTTATTTGAAAAGCCTTCTCTTTCACTTGTGTTGAACAGGATAGTAATAGTTCCATGATGTTGTAGTATAAGCAAACATCTGGGGTACCTGCTCTCACTGGGCCAGTTAATCATCAGATATCTGATAGGGATATTTCTTCTGTCAGTCTACATTCAAGACAACACCTTTAGTGTCAGAATTGCTGTTTTCTTTTAGAAAACTCAGTAAAATAGGAGAAATTGGGAGACAGTAATCAGACTTCATCTCTGCAGGCTTTTTGAAGAAATTTGTACTGTCTATTCTGTATTGGCAGACTAAAACACGAACTTTTATTTTGGATCCTAAAACACTTAAGGATGGCTCATTTCCTTTCTAGCCCTACTACATTGTCTGCTTTTCATTCTATAAAAAGAGGAATAAAGATAGTCAGAAAGGAGGTGGAAGATATGAGGACTCAGAGATTAGATGCTTCACATAAAATTAGCTAATATAAGAAGTTCAAGAGTGAACGTGAGAGGGGTTTAAACATTTACTAACTTTATTATTGTATAATGAAATACAGAACCTGGAGATTTTTTTTTATTCGTTATGAAAATCTGCTTATTTTAAACCCCTTCATGACCTATGGGTCACTGTGTATAAGGCAGACAGTTTGCACTTCAATAGGGGTGTTTAGTGTTTCTGACTGGAGTGGAAATGGAAGTGCAAAATCAGGAAAACTAGATTTATTAGGAAGGAAGCAGGTGAAGATGCATGCAGGCACCAGTGAGGCAGATAGGTGTGTAAATGGGCAGAAAATGTTGATTTTAGTTTTGAAGTAGAAAGTAGGAACAGGATTTAAGTGGAAAGCATAAGATTAGATGTGGGTCCAAGGATAATACTTTGTATGTATACCAGTGCCAGACATATTAGGAGTAAGGAGTAGTTTTTGCATCATAATTTTGTGAGGGGTAAGTCATACTTCTGTAACTTATTCACTATTTTTTATAATAGTGACAGTTGAGTCAGATAAAGATAATAATAGCTACACAGTTATACTGTGTTAAGAAGTCAAAGCAAAATGTGACAGGTATTGATAGTATTGATGTTAGTGGACCTCCAGTGATTAGCCTACACTCTCAGTGGAGGTGCCCATATATAATAATAATAAATCTAAGCATTTCAGAATATTAAAGTAGTATCACAGATAAGAGCATGACAGCTATTAGAAATCAGTGTGGAAAAGAGAGGAAGGGAGGTTGCTTAAGGGTTAGATAGCGTGGGAGAATGACTTCCACATAGTCTTTTATGCAGTGTAAAGTTCTGGCCTAATATCCAGTCTTTCTCTTCTTTTGCTGTTTTCCACTAGTATACTGAAAGAATGAGGATGGACCATTTAGCCAACACTGAATTGTATTCTTCATTTTCTTAAACCAAAAGAAAATGAAAGGTATGTGATAAAATGTTCACTGTCTTGAGCATTGTTTGATTAAACAAAACCCCAACACTTTTCATCTGGAAGATACATCAACATAAGAAGTATCAATGGAAAATAAGTGGAACTTTTTTTATAACACTACATAGTAGCTTGAAATAATTTCATGTGTGGTCTCTAGAACGGGGTTTTTGGACTATGTTAAAAATAAATTTTTAAAAAAAATGCAAGAGATATATAAAATTGATAAAATGGTTGGGGGGGGGGGTATCCTTTGCTCACCCATGGTAGAAATGTGGTATGGGTTTACTAATAACACTGGCCAACAAAAAAAAAATTTTTTTTTGCTGATTATGATCTGACACTTGTTTTTTTTTACTAATTTAGGTGCGCTGATTTCAAATATCAAACCCATTTTTCTCTATCACATCAGGTTTTTCCTCTATGGCATTTTCTTTTTGCTAATTTGTAAGTTTTTGATAGTTTTAAGGAGGCAGTACTATTTAGAGGATCAAAAAAATCGATTTTTTAATATTATTTTCTGAAAATATGTACTTTTAAAAATCTGTTCCTAACTTTTTATCAAGAAATTCGAAAAATTCCTGAAGATATAGCCTATTATTCAAAGCGGTGCGCAGATCAGAATCGGAGCGCTCACTGCTCTCGCTTGTTAGTAAACGAATAAATGCGTAAGAACCTGCAACGGCACGTACTGGCGCTTTGAATGCGAGAGAGGCCGATAACCGACCTAATACATTTAGGCGATGACAACTGCCTAAAACAAATGAATGCTATATGCGTCATAGCGGACAAAGAACGATCGAAATCAGTCAATCGTTAATCGATCGTGAAAGTATGATGAGCGCTTATAACGTTTCAATAAAATCTCTGGTTTTTTTTGTCTTGTTAATTGCATGTTAGTCGGCAGTGAAGAAAATACATCATGTCTACTACTCGAAATTGTGTCAATAGTGTAGATTCCTTCTGCTACATTTGTGGCAGCTTTACTGTTCCCAGTCAAAGGACAAATATCACAAATAAAACTATGGAAGATCGGTACCAAGGAAGATTGGATTCTCATATGATGGCCGACTACTGTTGGAGTATTCAAAGGGATTGCCAAAACAGAACACACAGCAGAAATTGCTACAAACAAAAATTTATTCCCTGAAACGCATGTGTAAGTAGAATTGTTATTTTTTATAAATATTCTTGTAATTTTTAATGAATATTGTTAAGTAGTTATGTATTAATTATCGGCCTCTCTTGCATTCAAAACACCAGTACGTGCCATTGCAGGTTCTTACGCATTTATTCATTTACTAACAAGCGAGAGCGGTGAGCGCTCAGATTCTGATCTGTGCACCACCTTGAATAATAGGCTATATCTTTGGGAATTTTTTGAATTTCTTGATAAAAAGTTAGGAACAGATTTTTAAAAGTACATACTTTCAGAAAATAATATTAAAAAATCGATTTTTTTTGATCCTCTAAATAGTACTGCCTCCTTAAAACTATCAAAAACTTACAAATTAGCAAAAAGAAAATGCCATAGAGGAAAAACCTGACGTGATAGAGAAAAATGGGTTTGATATTTGAAATCAGCGCACCCAAATTAGTAAAAAAAAACATGTCTCATATAAAAGTCAGCAAAAATTGTGTTGGACTGTGTAAACTTTCATGGGTGGGAACCACAAAAATAAAAAAAAGAGAAAGAAATTAAATGAAAGATGAATGGCAGCAAGCAGGTTAGCAGTTCAACTGTTAAATCTATAAATGCATGTTGGAGAGCTCTTGCACTTGTTATTGTGGATTTGATGGAAATGAAGGGAACAGTGGATGTCATTTTTGCTGATTGGCATTCATGGAAGTTGCTGTAAAAAATAAAATAATAATGTAGAAACCAGCCCACTCTAAGACAGTGGCTGGAAAGCCTGTGAGAGGTATTGTTAATTAGTTGAACTACTGGACAACAAGAATTTTTGTGTACAATCCCAATTGCAAGAGCATGGTTGGATGCATTTAGGATTTGTACAGAGTTAGAAGAAAGCTGGAGAGATGAAAAGTAGCATTTTGAGCAAAAAAAGGATTCCAAGTAGTATTTGGAATACCTGAGATGTTATGTTTGTGCCAGGAAAGACTAGAAGATAGGTGTAAGTTCAAGAAGTCCAAATTTTTTAATGAGTTTTTTTTTCTTCATTTTTCCTTATTTTTAAACATTTGTTTATAAAATTTAATCAAGTATGCTTTTGCAGAATATTCGGTGCATCTTTTTTTGCTCAAAATGCTACTTTTCATCTCTCCAGCTTTCTTTTTTGTACAAATCCTGTAGCGTATCCACTCTCCAGTCAAAAGGCTGCAGGTTCTAATCTCTCCTTGGGCATGGATGTTTGTGATTGTCTATGAAAATACTAGTGGTGGTGGGAAGTAGATGTCGTTGTTGTAGTTGCGGTTCATTGTAGTTGGTGGATTGAGTGGTGGAAACGGAGAGTTATAGAGTGGGTGTCCTCCCTCGATGAGTCTTTGGACTCCCTGGAAGGGTCACATAATAATAATAATTATACACTGGGGTCCAAAAGCTAAGGACGAACTACATTTTTACCTGTATATGAAAAAAGTTTCATTACTGCAGCCAAATGTCAACATAAATTTATTGCCAGTATACTAATAAATTATATTACACAAAACATGTTATAAATTTCATATGAAGTAATGGCAATCCATTTTCGGCAAAAGTTGCAAATTTCCTGAGGATGTAATTATGGAATTAATGTATAGTGCTTACAGAAAATTATGCATAGACACATTTTGGTGTGGGATATGTCTATCACCCCCTCCCCCCCAAACTGCAGTGCAACTCTCACAATGTTGTACTATGCTTGGCACCAAGTGATTCAGGAGTTCTTGAGTCAAACTGGCCCACTCTTCCTTAAGAGCAAATTTGTTTTCTGGAGGGGAATTTCAAGAGCAGTGTGTCTCCATTATGTCCCAAATATGTTCTGTGGAGTTGAGATCTGGAGAGCCTACTGGCCACTTGATTCAATTAATATCCTCAGCCTCCAGAAGTATTTCCACTGCTCATGTACGGTGTGGCATTGTCATCCATAAAAATGAATTCTTTGCCTGGCACCACGCGGCACAATGAAACGTGACATTGAAGAACTTCATTGCCATATTATTCACCAGTCATAGTCCTTTGGATGTATAGGCCTACTTATTGTAGATGACTTGCACAATTTGTCAAGATACCTGCATAATAATAATAATTGACCTGTCGTGGAGTGTTGATTACTTTTTGCTGTTATAGTTAAAAATCTATCTTCATGCTTGCTGAATTGGATTTAAATGGTATTGATGCGAACACAGATTGATAAGAAAATAACTATTTATTAACTTAAAAGATAATATTTCGCTGGTATTATATCCAGCATCTTCAGAGCACACAAACAAAGTTTGTTACAAATGTGAGACGACAATTCGATGTAACAGTGGGGCTAGTATAAGTAATTGCAGTGTGCAACACAAAACTAAATTCCTAATACAGCAAATTCTAAGTTAAAAAAAAAAACAGCAGTCTGAAGTTTTGAAAAAAAAGTATAGTAGTCCTTGAAAGTTTTGAAAAAAAAGTATAGTAGTCCAAATAGTAGTCCTTGAAAGTTTTGAAAAATAGCAGTTCAAAGTTTTGAAAAAAATAAAATAAAATAAAATTAAATAAATAAATATTAATTTGGTCTGAGGATGACTGTCTTCCAAATCTTTGGTAGATTTATACAGCCATACTTGTTAAGGTTTGGAGTATGTTTTAAGGCTTCTGTTGATTCCAGGAACAACCTCTCTGACTTGTAGAAGCTTCTGTGCAGTACTTTCGTATTTTTCCAATTGATCCTGTGTGCTGGGGTATCCAAAGCATGGTCTGCCAGACACCACCTGCCATAACGAAAGTGCCAGATATATTTTTTGTGTTCACTGAGGCAGATGTCCACAGTTCTTCCTATCTGTCTGTAGTAGGCTCAATGACAAGAATAGGGCACTTCATAGACTCCTAGATGTGATTAAGGAGTGAATCTGTCCTTAGGTGAACGGATGAGAGTTGCCAATTTCACATAAGGTAGCCAGCACCCTAAAATCCATTTTACAGTGGAACTAGAAGCCAGTGACTGCCTGTCCTTCCTGCACACACTGATCATACGTCTTCCAGAAGGTTCCTTATCATTTTCGGTTTATAGAAAACCCACACATACAGGGAGATATTTACACAAACAATCACACCATCACCCTTCTCAACAATATGGTATCTTAAAAACACTAATCCATAGAGATAGAGCAATCTGTTCCAATGACATTGCTCTCACTGCTGAACTTTCTCACCTGTGCCACACCTTCTTAACCAATGGCTATAATCCCCATAAGATAGATAAAATACTAAATGCTACCCAGAAATCCCTCCCCCACTATCTACCACAGATGACTACAACAAAACTATCGCCATCCCGTACATTAAAGGCACATCTGAAAAGATATCTAGGGTGCTTAACAAACACCAGCTGCGCACCATATTTAAACCTCATGTGAAATTGGCAACTCTCATCCATTCACCTAAGGAAAAATTCACTTCTTAATCACATCCAGTAGTCTATGAAGTGCCCTGTTCTTGTCATCGAGCCTACTATGGACAGACAGGAAGAACTGTGGACATCCGCCTCAGTGAACACAAAAAATATATCCGACACTTTCGCTATGGTAGGTTGGGTCTGGCAGACCATGCTTTGGATACCCCAGCACACAGGATCAATTGGAAAAATACAAAAGTACTGCGCAGAAACTTCTACAAGTCAGAGAGATTGTTCCTGGAATCAACAGAAGCCTTAAAACATACTCTAAACCTTAACAAGTATGGCTGTATAAATCTACCAAAGATTTGGGAGGCGATCATCCTAAGACCAAATTAATATTTATAATAAATTTAGTTTAATCCTTTATCCAAGTGTGAGCAAACAAAGTTTGCACCTGAAAGTATCTTCAGGACTGGGGTAAGGTGGTACAACACCAGGCAACTTGTTGCAAAGGTGGAGCAAGCTAACATCACTCATCTCAGTATCTCCCATACTACAAAACACATCTCCTTGCAGATATGTATAATGTTATGCGTTAAGGGAAGGGCCACTACCAGACTAGTTTCGACCTTTATTGAGGTCTTAGACTTTATTAGACCTCAATAAAGGTCGAAACTTGTCTGGGTAGTGGCCCTTCCCTTAATGCATAACATTATACATATCCGCAAGATGTGTTTTGTATTATGGGAGATACTGAGATAGGAGTGATGTTAGCTTGCTCCACTTATGCAACGAGTTGCCCAATGTTGTACCACCTTACCCCAGTCCTGAAGATACTTTCAGGTGCAAACTTTGTTTGCTCACACTTGGATAAAGGATTAAACTAAATTTATTATAGTCTAACCAAGTGAAAAATCAACTTTCAACATCTCTCTCTAAATCCAGAGTAATTTAATAAAAACGTGGCACACCGTTTGGCAACGCCTATAAGTAGAGATGACCTTGCTAATGCTTCTGCCATCTCCACTTGGGCCTTTGGGCCTGGCTCCCACTGAAGAGACCTCAATAAAGGTCGAAACTAGTCTGGGTAGTGGCCCTTCCCTTAATGCATAGCATTATACATATCCGCAAGGAGATGTGTTTTGCATTATGGGAGATACTGAGATAGGAGTGATGTTACTTGCTCCACCTCTGCAACGAGTTGCCCACTGTTGTACCACCTTACCTCAGTCCTGAAGATACTTTCAGGTGCAAACTTTGTTGACTTACACTTGGATAAAGGATTAAACTAAATTTATTATAGTCTAACCAAGTGAAAAATCAACTTTCAACAAATTAATATTTATTTATTTAATTTTATTTATTTTTATTTTATTTTTTTCAAATCTTTGGACTACTATTTTTCAAAACTTTCAAGGATTACTATTTGGACTACTTTGGACTATTTTATTTTTATTTTTTTATTTTATTTATTATTATTTTTTTTTGTTACTTAGAATTTGCGTATTAGGACTTTAGTCTTGTGTTGCACACTGCAATTACTTATACTAGCCCCACTGTTACACTGAATTGTGGTTGTCTCGCATTTGTAACAAACTTTGTTTGTGTGCTCTGAAGATGCTGGATATAATACCAGCGAAATATTAGCTTTTAAGTTAATAAATAGTTATTTTTTTATCAATCTGTGTTCACATCAATACCGTTTAAATCCAATTCAACATGTGTAATGAACACATAAGCCTATCCACGCGTCTAAATATATCTTCGTGCTCTCTGGTAGAGGGAGGGTGACCTTTTAACGAATATCTGGAACGTATTCAATTGGTTTGAAATGCTGCCCGGAGCCTGGATACAATGCTATGTGAGATTCCACACTTTCTGGCAATATCAGTAATTCTGCATCCTTCTTCAAGCTTTCTAATAATTCTTCCCTGTGCAAAATTATCTAGATGATGTCATTACAAGACATCTAAGCTTGCAACTTTATTACTTCATTAAAAGAGCTTCCTTCAAACACAATTCGCGTAGCGCAGCCTTTTATCCTGTTGAGTGCTATCACGTGATCCCTTTGTGTGTGAAAGTTTGAATGTATACCCACTTTCTACTTGAAATTGTACATAAGTGTTTTGGAAAAATTTGGGAGAAGAGTGTAAACCTAATTATAAATGTAGGTTTCTGTTCAGGAAATGGACTGGTAATTGTGTGATCTTTATTTTCTAATGTAAAGATTTATATAAGTTCAGATGTAGATAATTATGACACGAGAAATAAGTCTTATTACTGTTCTTGTTGACAGTTATATCGTGCTTTGGATAATACAAGAGTGGGGATTTGAAATAGGTGGTGAACGTTTAGTATTAAACCGGATAAAATTTTGTGAAATTTTATCATACTTAAAAACCTATGCCTAAAAGTTTATTATTATTATATCGGCACCTCCATGGAGTCCAGTGATTCCTTACAGAAGACCTAAACTATCCACACAATTTATCATGCCTCTCTCCGTGAACTGACTCTGGCCAGTCATTAATTTCATTGACAGCTTTCCAAGTAAAATACTAATGCTCATGCCTCTACTAATCACACTTTTACTGAACTTCCTGGGATGACCTCTTGTTCTGTCCACTCTAGTCAAGTGCTGAAACATTTCTACTGTATCAGTCCAATAAACCCTGTAAGTAACTTAAATGTTTCTATCTTGTCCCTTCTTTTTGCCTTTCAGCCAACTTCTGCTGTCCTCACATCTTCAATTTATCCTCATAGGAAACATTCCGCAGGTTTCTCACCATCTTGGTTGCTTGCCTCTGAATCATCTCCACCACTTCCTCATCCCAAGAAACCCAGGAGTACAAACCTGAGCAGAAATCCAGATGTGGGTGTATCAGGCCTTTATAGAGAGGAATAACTTCCTTATCCCTGCTTGTTAATGTTCTTCAATAGTCAAGTAATCTTATGAACAACCTTAGCAATATATCTTCTAAACTACAATTCTCTTGTCTACCACCACCTCTAAATCCCTAGCTTCATCAATTTCCTAGAGTAAAATTCCATTAATGTAGTACATAGCTTGTAATCTATTTATCCTAAAATATAACTGTAAATTCCTCCACATTAAACTGACACTCATTATCTTTCGCTCATACTGACAGCTTATTTAAATCATCCTGCAAGCTCTCCACATTTCCTGGAATCACTATTACCCTACCTAATTTTTTATCATCATGAAACAACTGAATATTTCCTTTCAGGTTATTTCCTTTATCATTTATGTATGATTTAAGCAGTAGTGGTTCTAGCACTGAACCTTGCGGTACACCACTAATCACCAGCTTTTGCCTGGATTCTGCTCCTCCATATACAACTTTATGATATCTGTCCAGCAGCTACCAAACCAACAGCAGATTTAAGACTACAGTCAAATATACAAATGCTATTCAAGAAAAAAATGAAAAAAAGTTTGAAAACAAGAACCAAACCATGATGACTCATTGGCAAAATCTGAAGAAAGCAATGATTCTGCCAGGGAGACATGTAGCGAAGTTGTATGAAAAAATTGAAAAATCCGAACTTCATAGTGAACTCAGAAAAGTCAGAGGCAGTTCTGGAAATGAAGAAAACCTGATCGGTTTCGACCTTTGAGATCTCATCAGTGGGAGCCAGACCCAGAAGTGATACTAAGGTTGAAGTAATACAGAGATCATATTTCTGTATACAAGGATTCAGAAGGTGTCTCACCTTATTACTAATTACTTATTAAT
Organism: Typopeltis vanoorti; assembly: GCF_054136105.1. NCBI lineage: Eukaryota > Metazoa > Arthropoda > Arachnida > Uropygi > Thelyphonidae > Typopeltis > Typopeltis vanoorti. The sequence goes on along the minus strand of NC_143570.1, from coordinate 61,889,324 downwards.
ACTCTGGGTAGTGGCCCTTCCCATAATGCATAGCATTATATGTCTAAGTATGTGCATTGCATTATGTTATACTAAGGCAATTTATGTGAAGTTTTTAGTCTATATAAGTAGCACAGTCGTAAAGCTACTTCATGTGCAAACTTTGTTTGCTTACACTTGGATAAAGGATAAAACAGGAATATAATTTCTTGGCATCTTTAATTTATAGTATAACCAAGTGAAAAGAACTTCCAACATCTATCTCTAATCCAGAGTATTTTAATAATAAGGTGTGACACCTTTTGACCAGTTGTATATGGAAATATGATTTCTGCATTACTTCAACCTTGGTATCACTTCTGGGTCTGGCTCCCACTGATGGTAGCTTGTTTCCAGAGCAATAGAGAGGTTCTGCATGGTGGCTGATTTTTGCCTGTCACTGAGTGGAGCAACAGCTGTGTTTCCTGTCCTGGAGTGATGAATTCAGTAGTGATCCTTTGGGATCACTGATTGAGATTAAGAGTGATCTTTTAGATCAAAGTTTTTGGAGAGGTATCCCTGCACTTTTCCATACCTTGATAAAGGTCAAAACTAGTCTGGATAGTTGCCCCTTCCCATAATGCATAATACATGTCTGTAAGGATATGTGCATTGTATTATGGGATACTAAAACAATTGATGTGAAGTCATTAGCCTCTATGTGCAAGTAGCCCAGTCGTGAAGTTACTTCATGCGTAAATTTTGTTTGCTTACACTTGGATAATAATTTAATAAAATATAATTTCTTGGCATCTTTAATGTAAAAGATTTCTGTTATTTAGGCACAATTTGTAATGAAGTCGGTAAATAAATCTGGAACTAAATAACAGAATCATCAAAACTGATGATGATGTGGAGTCATTTAAATAAACTTATATGGAACTAGAGAGAAATTAGTCGAAGCACTAAACTAGCTGTGTAAATCTGGTGTGAATAACCATTTCTTTCATGCACACAGAAAGTGCTATTCATAGAGGTACTACCAATTGCAGTAACCTAATACCCCACAAAACACTCAACTACCTCCTCATTTAGAATGTTGGGGATATATGGATTTCTTTTGTTTCAAATGAAGAGATTGTTCCAAGCTTAAAGATTAAGGAGTGATATTTAAGCTCTGAACAGGATATGCTCATATCCTGATATGTAGTGTTGTTCTCCTGGTTCTGAATAGGAATATCATCCTCACTTTTTATACACCTTTCATCATAAATTTTCTGATATGTACCCTGAGGGATGTACAGGATACTCTTATAGGTACATGATTAAATTTCATTATTAATAAACTGTCAACAGTCTTCCTCCAAATTAGTCTATCGCTTGTCAGCACTCCACTATGCTCTAGAAGAACACACAAATTATATATTTCTGTGTTCTAGAGCACTTCTGACTTCATCAATTGACCTGCATCTTATTATTATGTGACACCTCCAGGCAGTCCCACACTCGTCGAGGGAGGGCACCTACTCAACAACTCTCCACTTACTACATCGAACTGCATAATCTACACCAATGCCATCTACTGTCCAGTGCCACCACTAGTATTTTTCACAGACAGTCGCAAACATCCATGCCCACAACGGTATTTGAACCCGCAGCCTTTTGGCGGGAGAGCGGATAAACTAACCACTCAGCCAACAAGGCCCTCCATCTTGGCATCAAACAACTGTTTTGTGCTTATCTTTCTTTTTGTTTGCGACCATACCACTATAAATTAGCTTAGCTCACACATTCTTGAATGTTAACGATGTTCATCTCCTGCCCAATATTTTCATCCTTAATATGATTCCACCATCGATGCCCCTAGTTTTTCTCAGGACTCTCATATCTGTGGCCTCTATATTTTGATTGACTGTTTTATTTCTAACCCAACTTTTATATTCATAAGTTCAAGTTGGTTTGAACTGTCTTGTTGTATACTGCTAGTGTTTTGGCTAATTTCTCTCTTATTCCATATCAATTTATCAAAGCTGCCTTTCAGCTTACTATATTGCTTATTTCTAAATTTCATTTGTCATTTTCCCTGAAAATTGTGTGCCTAAATAGTTGAAATATTTTACTTATTTTATAGGTTATCCTTTGCAGATGCATTTGCAAGTTTTCCATGTTACTACTGATTATCAGTTTTAGATTTTTATTGCTAATTTTCTTGTCAAATTTGTTGCAGCTGTTCTGAAGTTAGTTAAAGAATATGGAGACTTATACTGGATTTGTTTAGGAGTAAATATCTGCATAAAACAAAGAGCTGAGTTTATCTCCTATTCTGATATCATATTTAGTGCTCCATTTCTTTCATAATGTGATCCATATAAAGAGTGCCCACAATTTAAAACAGAACTGAAGATTGGGGAGGGGATTGGTTAAAGATTTCCTCAAAAAAATTAAAAATATTTTCAGCAACCTGAAGTTCACTATTTTAACTACAAAAATTATTAATGCAAATTGGTTCAAAATTAAGTAGTTAAAATTACTCTTGTTTGCCTGCTATATTTTATTGTCAAATAATTGTTGTTGTAGCTAATTAAATAGGTAGTTAATGGGTAAATTGGTAAGTAGTAAATAAAACAAAAATTTGCATTAATTTTTTAAATAATAAATTTAGATAAATTCTAAAATTAAATAAATTTCAAATTCCTCAGGGACTCACTTTAGTGAGTATGGGCGCGGCAAACCCGAGGTACACCTGATGTTGGACCATGCCTTACTTCATATAATATGCATCTGTTGTATTATCTGTAGACTGATCCCTCCTCTTCCTTCCTTGTTTCTTTCTTTCTTCTCTTCTTGCTCCTTCCCCCGAATGCTATTAGAGTATTCAAAGGCTAGGGGTGAATCTTATCTATTTTGCTGTGTCATTTCGTCTTATGAAAACAGGGTAGTGCTAACAGGGCATTACCAAACACTGTAACATGGTCAGGTCATCAAACAGTGATCATATCGCATCATCTATCGCACGGGTTACCAAGGGACCCGTTCGAAAAATATGTTAAGAGTCTCCCTTAGACAGCACTCTGCTAAAGGAAACTCCATCAATGGGCCCACTACCTGTTTGTGGAGGTGTTTAGGGGCAGCACAAAGAAATGGTTCTGCAAAAGGACAGAAATGGCAACAACAGCACCACCAGACTATGGCTTTAGGCAACTGGAACATCTTCTCTCTGACAGGGAAGGAGAAAGAACTGGTCGAGGAAGCCAAGCGCTACCAACTAGGTTTAGTCGGGCTTTCTTCGACCAAGAGTAGAGGCTCTGGAACTGTCGACTTGGCTGAGGGGTTGAAGCTCTACTACTCTGGTGTGAGCCCAACAATGTCTGTTCAGGCAGGTGTGGGGATGCTCACAAGCCCCTGGCTGTCAGACTGTGTTGCTGAGTGGATCCCATTGAGGGGACAGGTATGCATGTTAAGGCTCCAGATGAAAAACCACGACTTGGCTGTGATGCAAGCCTATGCACCTAATCTGGAGTCAGAATACTCTGCCTTCCTAGAGGAAGTGGATGCTGCTTTTGACAGGGTGACAGACATGGAATCAGTCCTGCTAATGAGTGACTTCAATGCACATGTTGGAACAGATGACCAGATGTGGAGGGGTGTGGATGGAAGAAATGCAAACCCTGACCTTAAAGTGAATGGGTTGAAATTATTGGACTTCAGCTGTACTAACAGCTTGTCCATAATGAATACCTTCTTTCAGTACTGAGAAGTCCATAAGTATATCTGGTGCAGGTGTGTTCTGTCACCCCTCCTTTTCATAATATTTATGGACTGGATTGATAGGCACAGCCGAGGCAGTGAGTGTGTCAGAATTGGAAGATGTAGCATTGGACGTCTGCTTTTTGCAGATGACCTAGTTCTGCTTAGCTCTTCCACAGATGACCTCCAGCAGACCCTGGATAGGTTTGTAGCTGTTTGTGCAGAAGCCGTAATGAAGATCAGTGTGGCCAAAACTGAAACATTTATGGTCTGAAGACAACCATCCCAGTGTGCACTACATGTGAGTGGAGTCCCACTGAGGCAGTTGGAGAAGTTTAAATACCTTGGGTCCATATTCACGAGTGATGGAAAGTGGGATGAAGACCTAGATACTCGGATTGGCTCAGCAAACATAATATTGCGGGAGCTTGGCTGTTCGGTAGTATTGAATTGGGAGTTAAGCCAGAAGGCAAAGCTGGCTGTCATCAATACAGTCTATGTCCCCATTCTCACCTATGGTCATGAGAGTTAAGTAATGACCGAAAGAATGCAGACAAGAATCCAAGCGACTGAAATTAGGTTCCTTCGAGGGGTTGCAAGGCTGTCAAGACTCGACAGAGTCAGAAGCTCTGCAATTCGGGAAACCCTCAATACTCAACCGTTGCTTCTCCATGTTGAGAGATCACAGTTATGTTGGTACAGGCACCTGGTCAGAATACCACAAGAGAGGCTCCCCCAGCAGGCCCTCTTTGCCAAGCCAGAGAGTGGAAGGCCAAGGACTCGCTGGATAGATTATATCCAAAACCTTGGGTAGACACGTTTGGGAGTCCCACCAGAACTCCTGTTGAGAGGCTTATACGCTGGTTAGACATAATAACTAATATTTAAGGAATTGACAGCGTATACTGGAAATATAGATTAAATAAACCTTTAATATACACTTTCCGATATTTCGGCGAACGTTACGTTGCCATCTTCTTGGGAACTTACTAAAAGGACACGTGCACACAAGTACTAATACAACAAATGAGACTGAGGCTAGGACGCTAGCGTTTTCCTAACTTTAGGAAAACGCTAGCGTCCTAGCCTCAGTCTCATTTGTTGTATTAGTACTTGTGTGCACGTGTCCTTTTAGTAAGTTCCCAAGAAGATGGCAACGTAACGTTCGCCGAAATATCGGAAAGTGTATATTAAAGGTTTATTTAATCTATATTTCCAGTATACGCTGTCAATTCCTTAAATATTAGTTATCAGAACTCCTGAGCTTGGTGGCAGAGGATTGTGACCATTGGAAGTTCCTCTTGCAGCTGCTGCCCCCACAACCCAGTTAGGAAAGGTGGGCCTTGAAGATGAATGAATAAATTTCAAATTTAGCAAAATAAATATAAAAATTTATCTGCTTGTTATACTTGAAGTAACAGTAGTTTCTGTTTGTTGGAATTTTGCTCTAATTGCTGATGCCACTAGCATATACTTTTAATAATGATATGCACAGACTCATGTATCATCCGATATGCATATGAAAGCATTGGAAAATTTCTTTCCATCTGTCACTAACAGAAATCTGATGATTATTCCAAACTGCAAATTTTCCTTGAGTGTTACCTTTTCAGGTAGTAGAATGTGTTAAATAAATTATCTTTGTTCATGACTTGTGCTAATGTAAACACGAAATTTATAGTTGTTATGCTAGTAATGATTTTTTTTTCCTACTCTGCAGTTTTATTTAGTGCTTCCCAGTAACATACTTAAATTGTTAGAAAGGATGAGCCCATTCTTGCATATTTTATTGCTATATTACAGAATTCATCTACATAAATCTTGTGATTGTGTCAGAAAACCTTCATTAATCAAATTATACAATGACTCTTCAGTAGTATCAAGTAAACATTCTTCATTTTGTTTCATTTTAATGTTATCAGTCAATATGGGCTCTTACTTCATATGCCAGGGTTTCTTGCTTTCAGTTCTCTGAATGGCTGATGAAAGAGTTTAATTTGACTAAGTAAGAAATGCATAAGTGAAATCAACAGATTTCAAAAAAATAAATAATAAACAGTCTGAGAGTTTTATTTTTTCTTTGGTCTTTTCTCCATATGAATTTGTTCAGATCTTTAAGTTGACACATGGTGTTAGTGATGATTGGTCTGTGTCTTGAATAGAAATCCAGCAGGTACTGCCATTATTATTAGCTTTAGCCTTTTCTCCAAATTTTCCTCAATCATTTCTATATCCCCAAATTCATTTCCTACACTGTTGTTTAGATCTTCAACAAAGACCAAGCTTTTCCATTTTCTTTGTTTGCTGCCTTCTCTAATGACTCAAGATTCCTCCATTTCTTCCTTAGTAGAAACTTGTTTTGGACCATAGGCATAAATAAGATTCATTGGCCAATTCCCATTTTGAACTTTATTTTCAAGAAGTTTGTCACATTCGGTTTTGCATATTGTGGCTGGCCCACTCCCCCTTTCTCCAATCACCATTATCTGAATATAACATTCCATATTTATTATTTAGTAGGATCTCAGTAATTTTAGCCTTCATCTCGGTAACACAGTTATGTCTGCATGGTACTTCTCTAGCTCTTCTGCCAGTTTAACTTCTTTTCCATTGATACTTCTTATGTTGGTGGAGTCTGTCTTCAATTGTGATGAAGCTGACTTTTCATTTCACTGTTCAATCTGGTTCCTTGACAAAACAGGTAATGACCCAGTCAGTTAAGACCATTTTGTTTGTTTCTGGTCTAAGCCAATATAGAATACAGTTTAGTCAATTAATGCCATCACATCTTCATTATCCAGTGATCCCTTCTGATAGGATATACCACATGAAGATGAGTTTTGAACATTAGGTGAGAAGTTCCTAATTCACTAAGATGCTTTTAATGTCAAAAATATACAGGCATTCCCAAATTTCCTATTTTGGCTCTTGTTTGAACTTGTTCTGTAAATCTTTATTTATCCATATGAATGGACCAAAACGTTACTCTTTCATTATCACAGGGAAAAAAAAAAAGCCAAAAAGAACATTAAATTCCCTATACAGATGCCTAGGCACCATGTGTCTTTTAAATAGTCAAGTTAAGACTAGTCTGATGTTCGGGATTGTATTGTTATAAGCTATCTGGTCGAAATTTCAAAATTCCCTCATTTTTGTATGCTTTACTTCGTCAAAATGAAGTCATATGGTTCTCTCTTTGATAATTACTATTATGAACTGACCAAGAGTTCACTTAAGAAAAATACAAGTAACATAAGATTGGATTACTTTTGTATTGAATGAGTTTTTTTGCTCTCTTAAGCCTGGTCTCCGAAAAGAGCTAACCAGTTTGAAAGAGCTGTCAGTTCAATGAAGCCTTTATCAAATGCACTAATAAAAGGCAAATATATAGACTGGCAGCATTCATGCCTTTTAAGTAGTTTTTCTTTTTATGTAGCTCCTATCCTTTCTCACTTCTCTTAACATTTTTTTTGTTTTTTTTGTTTATGTCCATCAGCTCTTCCACTCATATTGCAATATAGCTATCTGCTTTTTTTCCATTATTACAACTACATGAACAATGTTACAACAACTGGCTGTGACACAGCAAATAGCAAGGAATATTTATCATTGGTACAATTGAAATGGTGCTTCTCTTTTACTTGATGTCTATTTAATATAATCTACAGAAAAATGCCTACACAAGTATTTTAGTTCTAATTATATAAAAAAAATACTCTTTGCTGATTCATTTTGTTATTGTTTTTAAATGTCGTTTTCCATTAGTGACTTATTATGAGGCATTAGTTTCTACTTATAAAATGGATTATTATTTTGACAAGCTAGCTTAGAAGATGTTTAAATGCCTTTACCATCTGTGCCTGTGGTAGTAAGAGCACATGATAAATCTTTCAACTGTGAGTTGAGTATCCAGCCTACTCTTAAGCATGCCAAAGGTGGAAGAATGAAAAATTACAAAAGATCTAGACTGAATACAACACCTCATGTTGCAATGCAGAGAAGAAGCTTGCCATCACATCACCTCTCCTGAAATTCTTTTGTGCTGAGATGGTAGCTGTTAAGAAAATGTCAGTAGACAAACCTGTATGTCTATCCCATCATCTGATAATTTAAGCATACCTGAATTTTATGAATGGGAGCACTTCTCTTTGGAGCACAGTAATTGTCCTTGCTGTTGGTCACCTGAAACAACTCTTAAAATGATTTGACTAAATGAGACTCAACTTGTTAAAAGAAAAAAAAATAAAATAAATGCAAGAGCACTACATAAACTGTCACACCTCCTCAGAAAAAAATGGATACTTCTGTATCGACTGAATTTAAAGAAAACATGAGAGTTAACCATAACATCTGATGAATTAATCATTTTCCTGATGAAGAGATGGATATTAGCCAGCCATACTTCAAAATGAAATGACAAACATAAGCCATTCAGAGCTAAGCCCTCTACAAGGTCATAGCCATAGGGAAATTCTTACATCCGAGCTGTCATGGATTCTGTCAAAATGTCTATCAAGATCCTTCTGAAGAAATATAAACTTGCCAGTTTTTGTCTTTAGAAGACATTTAAAACCCATGGAGGATCCTTCCTTAAGGCATTTCACTATTATTCATGACAGTGCTGGGCTTGCTCACAGGAGTTAGTTGCTGTCCTTGTAGCAAACATCTTTTTCAGCATGTCTAACCTAACATTACCATAGAAGCTGAAACTATATTTTTAGATCGAAGATGTCTCTACTCTGCTGCTCAGTTTTTGCAGCTTCCATTTTCAGCAAATATTGCTGTGGTCACTAATTATTAGAATGAGCAGACTGTACATAATTTCCCATTCTCTTCTCTAAATTCTGTTAAAACACCTGTAACAGCTTTTTCAAGAAGAAAATCAACTGAAAATGGACTTGGAGAAGTCCAAATGGACAAACCTATAATGAAATAGACTTCATCCTCTCCAACAAGAGATATAATAAATAATACTGAAGTGCTTAATAGATTCAACATAGGAAGTGACCACAGACTAGTAAGGGCAAAAGTATGGATCAATTAAAAATGGGAATGGAATAAGCTCATAAGAAAAATGCCAAATTTAGTAAATCTACAAAACCTCTACCAGAATAAAAGCTGTTATAGAGAATCACTCAAAAATGAACTAAAAAAGTTAAACACAGCTACTGCCATCGATGATGCTAATGAAATCTTAACATCTCTCATGAATTGTGCACTAGAAATAGGTGTAAAAAGGCACCAAAGAGAGGAAAACTAAGGCAGGAAACCTTAGATCTGATGAAGAAAAAAAAGATATGAAAAGAGATTTGAATGAGACCAATAAAACAGAATATTCGGAAATTTATAAAACTATACATAACAGGATGAAAAATGAAATTAGATTGTATGATACTAGGAAAATTAAAGAAACAATAGTAATATGAAGGTCCTAAGATGAACATTGTCAGTTGGAACAAAGGAAATAGCTGCTGTAAGAGGAAAAAATGGTGAACTTATAACAAATAGAGATGCAATAATCAAAAGAATTCGGGAATTTTATACTGAACTCTATGAAGATAAGGACCAAGACATCCAAGAATCAACTATGGATAACTTGAGTGAGGAAGAATACAATACCCCTTGAGATCTTACAAGGTGAAGTGGAAATGGCACTGCAGGAAATGAAGAATGGAAAGGGAATCCAGGAGAAGATGGACTTATGGTAGACTTCTCAAAACTGGGAGGAAGTCCTGTCATCAAACAGCTGACTAAACTCTTTAATAAATTCCTAAAACAGAAAAATTCCAAAAAATTAGAACGTCTCACTTCTAATATTAATTTTTAAAAAGGACAATAAGGAAGAAATTGAAAACTACAGACCATAAGCCTACTCCCCACCATATATAAAATCTTCACAAAAATTATAAATAATAGAATAAAATCTAAACTTGAGGGAATGCAATCCTGTGAACAAGCTGGATATGGGAATAATTACAATACTTTGGTCCATATTCACACATTAAGACAGCTCATTGAAAAATCAATTGAATACAATAAATCCTTATGTCTGGCCTATGTAGACTACGAAAAAGCATTTGATTCAGTTAAAACATCTGCAACCCTAAAAGCTCTTGAAACCCAGGGAACTGAGAAATCATATATTGAAATACTGAAATATATAATTATAATAATGCAACTTTTGTAATTAAATTATATAAAAACAGTGAAAAGTTTCCAGTACAAAAAAGGCATCTGGCAAAGTGATATTATATCTCCCAAACTATTTACAGCTTCATTAGAAGTAGTCTTTAAAAGCCTTGATTGAGAAACAAAAGGAATAAACATAAATGGAAAAAGCTGCATCATCTGAAATTTGCAGATGATGATGTTCTAATAGCAGATAAATGAAAATCTGGAAGAAAGGCTAAATCACCTAAATGAAGCCTCCAGAGTAATTGGATTAAAAATAAATAGAGAAAAAACAAAAAATAATGATGAATAAATGTATAAACCAAAGAACTGTCAAAGTTGAAAACCATGAAATAGAACAAGTTACCTCATGTGTATATTATTATTATTACCCCAAGACCTCATGGAGTCAAAGACTCATCTGGGTGATCCTTTTATCACACACACATCTCATCATACCGTGTCTTAAACACACTCAAACTCCTTGCAGACACCACACTCTCAGGCAAGGCATTCCAATCATTCACAACTCTGCACAAAAAAAAACCTGCCTCTCACTCCCCTACTCACACCGTCTTTATACAGTTTCCAGGGATGACCTCTGGTTCTCCCCTGATCTCCCACTATTCTCTGTAGAACTTCTCCACCATTGATCTTATAACAACCCCTTACCAAGTTGTAGGTCTCTATCATTTCTCCCCTCTTCCTCCTCTCCACCAGACTCTGCAAATTACATCTTCTCAATCTTTCCTCATACTCAACATTCCAGAAGTCAGAAACTACCTTATTCAGTCGCCTTTGGACATCTCTTCATCCTTCTGAAAACTCGGTGACCAAATTTGGGCACAATAGTCCATGTGTGGCCTAATCAAAGCCTTATACAACGGAACAAGAATCTCCCTACTTCTACACGTCAGTGTCCTCCGCATCATTCCCAGAAGCCTTTGTGTTGTCTTCACAATTTTGGCTATGTGTCCCCTAAATTTCAGATCTTTTTATCCACTATCACCCCCAGATCTCTTATTTCCTCTACCTCCAACAATATATTCTCACCAAGCATAAATTCTGCATCCCATCTTTGTTTTCCAAATTTTAAAACCTTACATTTTGCAACATTGAACTCGCATCCCCATTTCCGTGCCCAATCACTCAATTTATTCAAGTCTTCTTGCAAAGCCACAACATCTTCACTACTCTTTATGGTTCGTCCCAACCTTGCATCATCTGCAAACAACTGAATATCTCCATCCAAATCTTCGTCAATATCATTAATATACAAGTTAAACAGTAATGGCCCTAAAACAGACCCCTGAGGCACTCCACTAGTGACTTTCCTTTTCCTGGATATTGCACCCCCATACACAACTTGTTGATACCTATCAGATAGCCATTCTCCAATCCAATGCGCTAATCTAATATCCAACCCCATCTGCTCTAGTTTGACTGTCAACTTATCATAAGGCACTCTATCAAAAGCCTTTGCAAAATCCGAGTATATTACTGTGTATCCTTCTCCTCTGTCCAAGGAAGCAGTCACTTTATTGTAATAAGTAAGTAGATTACTAAAACATGACCTCCCTTGAGCATATCCATGCTGTCCATCAATGATAATACCATTGTTGTCAACCCAACTCTGGATCCTAGTTCTCACAAGCTTCTCCAACAACTTAACCACAACACCTGACACACAGATAGGCCTATAGTTTGATGCTTGAGTTCGATCAGATAAGAGAAGTGGAAATAACCAATTTCCTTATGCTGCCCTTTTTCTCTGTATTGCATGCTTAATCTCTTTATTTATCCATCTCACACCTACCTTATTTAACCTCACCACATTTAGACATTGCATCTACTAGATAGTGTTTGAAAATCCCCCAAGCTGCATTGATCTCTTTTCCAGCTAACTCCTCATCCATGCTACACCCACAAGCTGTCTCCTGAGCTCTTCACCCCCCCCCCCCTTGTAGTTCCACATATACCCTTTTCTCACAGGGGTCCTCGCACTGCTTGCAACCACCCAGGTAATCACCTCATGGTCACTCTCACCAATTGGTGGATGATTTGACACCTTATTTATAATTACAACCTCTGAGATGACCAAATCCAAGACCCTTAATCCTAGTGTGCCCTCTGTTACATAGTGTCTGAGGTAGTTATCCCTCAAGAAACTCGTTTTCTTTACTTCCAGTTGCTATCTCATCATTCCAGTCTATATTGCAATAATTAAAATCACCCATAATGATCACCCTTTTCTTATTTGCTTGGCTAATTTGACTATACATTTCACTATCACCACCATCCACATTACCTGGTCTATAACAACATCCCACCAAGTATTTGATTCCATTCACCTCTATCTCACACCATATTGCCTCAAAATCACTGGCACTATTTCAGTCTTGCATCTCTACTTTGTATGGACATAACTCTTTCTCTATCATCAATAGCACTCCCCCCCTCCCTTTTTACCCCTTCTATCCTCACGAAACACATCATACCCTTCCATCTCTATTCCTGTCAGGATGTCATCCTCTTCCAACCATGTCTCACTTATTCCGACAATCTTTGGGTGAACAGACGCAATTAGTGCAACCATTTCATCCGCCTTGTTTCTTATACTTCTAGCATTGGTATACAAACAAACACAACAGCTCATTTCTGGATCTACAGCTAGTACCACTGATACCACTCACTCGATGTGATCTCTCCATGCTAGACTGGAGCCATTTCCCTTTCTGCGTCTTCATTTTAGAACCCTTTTCAATTCTAACTGTTTCCTCTTGATCCCTGGTCATCCCATTCCTTTCCTGCCTACACATACTCTCACCTCCTCTTGGAGCATCCACCTTTCTCATGCTGTGTACCCCTGTCCACCCTGAGCCTCCCTGTTTCCCTGCTCCTCTTGCACACCCATTCTCTCATTTTCTGTATTCATACCACTCACTTCCCCATTCATATCCACGTCTTCAATCTCTCCTGTCTTACTCTCCTGCTCTTCCACATCACTCCCCTCTCGATCTGATTCATTCTATATTTGAGCCAATCATCCAGAATCCGACTCTCTGACCAGGCCTTCTGAATTATGCAATGCAGCTACTGTAAAACTTTTATGACTCCATATTTGAGCATATCTGGTCGAATTTCATCTACTCCAGTTTCCTTTCCACATTTCAAGTTTCTGACTTTGGGAGTTTTCTACCACCGTGCTGACACTGCTTGTTTCATTTTAGCAGTCATTCTAAGTAATTATTCCAACATGTAGAATATCTAGTTTTTATGTCACCTTTATCATCTATGATTCCTTTCACAGTACTTTTTCCTCCATTTCTAAGCATGACTTTTTCATTAGCCTCTAGAATATTTTGCCTTTCCTGATATTTATTTTCTTTGTTCTTGCCAAAGTCTTCCCATGACTTTTGTTTAGCTAGTTTTACATAGTGCTTTGCTTCCTTACAATTTTCTCTGTATTCTCTAAGAGTACAAACTGACTTATGTGTGAAGTTTTGATATGTTTTCTTCTTTTCTTTTACTACCTCTTTAACTTCCTGAATCCACCACAGAGTTCTGATTTTTCTATCCTTACAGACAATATCACCACATCGATACAAAATTAATAACGGAAAACTCACGTACAAAGATTATTTAATAGTATAATTTTTGCCTGTGTGTCACAGGCATCTTCAGTACATATTAAGCTCAAATTAAACAATAACTGACAATTCCAAAAAGCGCCATCTAAGTAGCCAGTGTAAGATAACTAAAAAGGTCAATAAACTTCCTAAAAAAAATCTATACAATAAAAAGTTAGGAAAGATTAGCTGATTTGTAAAGTACTATCTCCCATAAAGGGGATAGATGTAAGCCATCGGATCTGTTTAAGTTAGGAGAATAAAGTAAAGTTTCACATGTTTCTTTATAAAGGCGTTCCATGAAGAATCGACTTTTGTGAAGGACTCGTGTCTTTCTCTGGCATCGAACGATTGATTCCCTTCCAACTACTAACCGCGCTCAAACTTGCTTAACGTTTTTGCGAGCCCTTAGTAGGCTCTACCAATTGACTGACCTTTGCTAGCTGTAGTAACGATAGTGAGTGACAAAATCTACAAAGAAAAAGTCTACAGACTAACGATACTGCTATGCCCCTGCCCTGCTAGCTAACTTTTACATGGAGCACATCAGAAACAAAATATTTAGTGTGGTTATGCTGTGTTGATTATGTTTGCCATTTGATCCCGACTTTGGAGTCTTTTGTTACCTACCTAAAGAGCCAACACCCCAAAATTCACTTGACAGTAGAAAAAGAATTTAATAACTATTTGCCTTTTCTTGACACATTAGTTATCTGGTATTCAGATGGTTCATTATCTTTTTTCCATTTATAAAACAGCCAGCACATAGGAAGATATTTACATAAACAATAACATCATCCAACCCAAGAGTATGGTAATTCTAAAAACACTTACACACACAGAGCTGGTGCTATTTGTTCTAATGATGTAGTTCTTTCTGCTAAACTTAAATATCTTTGCTATACTTTCCTGACCAATAGCTGCATTTCCTATAAAATAGAAAAAATACTACATGGTCCTCTTACTTTGGCCATCTTCCAACACAAGGAGAACAAAACACCACTATTCCTATTTTCTTTGTCTGAGGCATGTTAGGAAATGTAGCCAAAGTACTAATGAAATATGACCTTTGCACCATATTCAATCCACATGTTAAATTAACAACTCTGATCCCCTCTTCAAGGATCAACTCCATTCTCCTAGCATATCCTAGATTGTATGAATTTGCACGTGACTGTGACTTAGCCTACTGTGGACAGACAGGAAGATCTATTAACATTCACTTTGGAGAATATAAAAAATACATTCACTACCATTATTATAGTAAATTTGGAATGACAAACGATGCTTTGGAGACACTCCTTCACAAAGGATTAGATGGAAGAAAATTAATGTTCTACAGAAGTCATTACAGGTCAGACTGATTCTTTTTAGAATCAGTCATGGCTGAAAGGCACTCTCCTAACCTGAACAAGTATGGTTGCATTAATTCACCCAAGATTTGGGAAACTGTTATCTTAAGGTCAACTCCTACATAGCTGTGATACTTCTTTTTTAAACGTTAGAGGGTGCCACATTAGGACTGTAGATCTTTTGTCCATTTATAATTTGAATTGTTTCACTTACTCACTGTCACGTGTTAACTGTAATATGTAGTGTGCTCTGAAGATTCTAGGATGAAATCCAGCAAAATACAAGCCAGTTAATAAACATCTTTTCTTTTTATAACTTAGTTTGTTTGGTATTGTAATACCATTAAAAATAAGTTATAATGGCAAATTCTTAGGCTTGTCTATTAAATTCATGCCTTAGATAAGAGAAGCAGATGAGCGAGTTGGTGGTGGTCATTGGAACATAAAGAGCACATCAGCATGCTCTGTTGATTATTATGTATTTGCCATTTGGTCCTATGGACAAGACACTTTGTTGGAAGTTTTTTTCACTTGGTTATACTATAAATTAAAGATGCCAAGAAATTATATTCTTGGTTTAATACTTTATTAAAGTGTAAGCAAACAATGTTTGCACCTGAAGTATTTTCAGGACTGGGCAACTCGTATATAAAAGCTAATGACGCATATCAATTGCCTTAGTATACCATAATGCAAAACACATCCTTATGGACGTGTATTATTCTGTAATATAACATGCAGCATAATATTATATTGAGTCAGCATGGTGTATTATACTATGCATTATGGGAAGGGTCACTACCCAGATCGGTTTCAATCTTTATTGATGTCTCCTCAGTGGGAGCCAGACCCAGAGGTGATACCAAGGTTGAAGTAATGCAAAAGTCATATTTTCATATACGAGTAGCGAAAAGGTGTCACACCTTTTAATTATTAAAATACTCTGGATTAGAGAGAGTTTTTGGAAGTTTTTTCACTTGGTTTTACTATAAATTAAAGATGCCAAGAAATTATATTCTTCATTTAATACTTTATCCCTGTAAGCAAACAAAATTTGCGTCTGAAGTATTTTCAGGACTAGGCAACTCGTATATAAAAGCTAATGACTTCATATCACTTGCCATAGTATCCCATAATGCAAAGCCTAGTCCTGAAAATACTTCAGGTGCAAACTTTGTTTGCTTACACTTGGATAAAGTATTAAACTAAAATATAATTTCTTGGTATCTTTAATTTATACAAGATACTTTGGATTCTTTTGTTACCTACCTAAACAGCCAACACCCCAAAATTCACTTGACAGTAAAAAAAGAATTTAATAACTCTTTGCCTTTTCTTGACACATTAGTTACCTGGTGTTCAGATGGTTCATTATCTTTTTTTTTTTAATTTATAAAAAGCCAACACATAGGAAGATATCTGCATAAACAGTCCCATCATCATCCAGCCCAAAAATTGTAAAAACACTCACACACAGAGCTGGTGGTGTTTGTTCTAATGAAAAAGTTCTTTCTGCCAAACTTAAAGTATCTTTGCTATACTTCCCTGAAGAAAGAGGAAGTAAGAGGTGAATCTAAAGATTAGGAGAGAGGGACGGATGAGACTGAAGTGATTGCAGTGATTGCGAATGAGAATGCAAGATGGACAGGGAAATGGAATGGAAGTCGGGGTGGATAGTGAGACACAGTATAAGGAGAGTGGATGTTGGAAAGTAGTAGTGAATTGTATGAGAATGGCCAGAGATGTAGTCGAATCTGAAGAGATATATATGGTAAGTGATGATAAAGGCAGCTGGGAATGGTTAGGTTTGTGGAAATCACAACCGAGTGGCATGGACAGGACTGGTTATAGACCCAAAAGTGAATTGATGTTTATTTACAAATGCCAGGAGCATTAGAAATAAGGGAGATGAAATGGTTTCATTGATTGAGTTTATTCCCCCCAAAATTGTTGGAATAATTAAAACATGGTTTGATAAGTATGATATTCTGACGGGAATCGAAATGGAACAGTACAATGTTTTTTGTGAGGATAGAAAGGATAAGAAGGAGGGGGAGTGACTATTAGTGATAACAGACGAATTATGTCTGCATAAAATGGAGATGCAAGCTGTAAATAGTGGCAATGGGTTTGAGTCAGTATAGTGTGTGGTGGAGGTTGACAAGAAGAGATATTTATTTGGATATGGCTGTAGACCAGAGAATGTGGAGGGTGACGATGAAGAAATGTATAAGCAACTTTAGTTAGTGAACAAGGGAAGGGTGATTATTATGGATGCTTTTAATTATGGCAGTATGGATTCTAATGAAGAGATAGCATTTGGGAATAAGGAAAATGAATTTCTTGAGAGAGAACTGTCTTAGGCAGTATGTAAAGGAGGGCACAAAGATCAACAGTTTTAAGTCTGATTATTTCATCAGAGGATGCGATTGTGAGTGGTTTCACACTTCTCTTCATATGGCTAGCCACAACTCAGGTGATAATTTCATGATTACTCACCAACTGGAGAGAATTGTGAAATCACTCACCAACTGGTGATTGTGAAAAGCTTAGGAGACAGCTTGGAGCTATAGAATGGAATGAGATGTTAAGCTGGAGGAAGATAAATGTTGTGTGACAACTGACAAAAAGATTTTTAACAACATCGATGTACAAAAATTCCAGAGGTCAAAAGACTGAATAAAGTAACTGTCAGATGTGAATAAAGGCATTAAGCATTAAATATGTATGGAAGAGGATACTGTGGAGGCAGCACAAGATGAATAATGGTAGCAATCAATTGCATGAGGAGTATAAAGAGCAGACCAGGAAGGCGACAGTTAGCAAGAATAGAAAATACAATATGAGCAGAAATTAGCAAATTAGGCCAAGAAAAACCTTTGAGAATTTTTCAGATATTAATGGATGTGAATGGTTGAATGATAACTGTTGCAGAAGACATCTTAAGTAGTTTCTCCAATTCAGAAGTTAGCAATCATGGTATACCAGAGGGTATGTTCCTCTGCCATCCTTTTGATCTTGTAATAGCTCTTGTTACTCATCCATTTCTTCATCAACCCAAGAAGTTCTTGGTCTACCAGGAGATCTTCTTCCCTCTAATTTTCTCTCCATTGTTTCCAGAGATGTTTTCCTCACTGATCCTTTAATTTGTGTCCTGCCATCTTGCACTTTCTCTGTATAAAATCATCCATGAGTGCTCTTTTGATTCCCATTAACTTCAGTACCTCAGAATCGCAGAAGATAGTTGAGATATTCAGCAAACAATTTGTAAGGGTGTTTCATCCTCATTAGGGATAAATCATAAGAAACTAAAGTGTAGAGGACACAGGAGAGAGTTGCTTAATTGTAAGTGGGCAGGAGGTATATGAGGAAATAAATATGCTTGATGTCAGTAAGTGATAGGATTTGATAACATATCATCACACGTCTTAAGTGAATCTTCCAGGGACTTGGCAGTAGCATTTACATGCCTATTTAATAAGTATCTTACAGCAGCACAGGCCCCAAGAGAGTGGACAGAAGTTAAATTTGTCAACTGTATAAAGGTGGTGATAAGGCTGTGGATACAAATTATACACCAATCTGTATATCTGGAGTTGTGGTTAATGTATTGGAGAGATTGGTGTGAACTAGGATACAAAAATAGGTTGATAACAGCAGTATTCTCTGTAGTTGTCAGCATGAGTTTGTTAAAGAAGATCATGTTTTACCAGCTTACTTCAGGTGACAAATGTCTTGGACAAGGGAGATGCACATACAGTCAGTGGCGTATTTAGGTATTTCCTGTCCCTAGGCCCGCAGAAAGTGCCACCCCTCATATTTAATGAACATGTTGACTTACATGCATAACCTATTTATATCGTAAATTCGTTATATATATATAACGATCGTTCAGCCGAGCAATTTGTTGCCATCTTACACAGAAAAATCGTAACAGCAGTGTCCAGATTGGGATATATACACTATAGGGCTTCCTGTCAAATTTTCTGTGAAAGTTGTAGGAATGTATTTATTTCTAGGCCAGTTGATTTCAGGTGTTCTCTGAAGTGCAGACATTAGTTTACAAATTCAGGTTCAGTATCAGTCCAAGTGTTCTTAAAGTTTTTTTGCCCCTTTTATGACGCTCTTTTCACATATCACATGCATTGTTGTGAGAAACCGGAACTCCTTCGAGAGGTTTTCATACACTTTTCTTCGATTCATTTCGAATGAGAGACTGCAAAATTGTGTCATAAGTATTAGTTTTGAAACTGACTGATGGATTGTACTCATCTTCATTTTCGTTACTTTCATCTGCGCTCTTGTTCAAAAAAACTAGTGGGCTTTTTCTTCCTCCTTTTCTCTTCCTCATACAAGTCAACTCCACTAAGTTTCTTGCCCTGTTCTTCATAGGATTCATAGAGTAACTCTAGTTCTTTGAATTATTCTTTGAGGGACCCACACAGTTCACACACAGTTCCTATATTAATGTTTACACTTTGTAATTTCTTGCTTGTGGCATTCATTCTTGCGAGAATATCACTCCATAGGCAGGTCATGATCCCAACCTTCAGTGACTGAAGTTGCCGTAGAATCCCACTTGCTTCACATCACGTAACTTTCTTCTGGGTGGTGTCGTTTTCAATTTTGGACAAAGTGGAAATTATTTCCTTCCATCTCTCACAAAGACTCCGACTGGCATCATCATGAGCTGACCAACGAGTAGGCGAAGAACGTTTGATTACTTTTGCAGAAGTTTCCAGGTGCTTTCTTAGAACACTCAGCCGATGTGTTGAAGATGTGAAAAATATGTACAGTTTCTGAAGGACATCAAAAAATGCAGAAGTGACAGGATTCGGCAGCGCAAGTACCAATTAGAGACAGAGAATGTCCAGCGCACGGTGTGAATTCTGCCAATGGATTTGTTTTGAGAATTCTTGCATGCAGTCCTATGTACTTGCCTGACATGTTACTAGCATTATCATATGCCTGCCATCTGCAATTTGCTACATCAATTCCAAGCTCGTTTAGTGAAGTCAAAACCGCCTTTTGTAACTATTCAGATTTGTGACTTATGTTAGGAAAGAAATGCTCCACAGGAGGTCCATGTTCTTTCACATATCGTACAATGAAGGACAGCTGATCAACATGAAACAAGTCTGGTGTTGAGTCAACACTTATGGAATAGTACTTAGCTATTTTAAGTTCTTCCACAATAAATTTGATTACTTTCTCACCCATTATTTTAATAAATTCCTCATACATGGCAAAGGAAAGATAGGAAACGAAACCTTTTCCTTTTTTCCCGCTTTTGGCAATGTGCTCAGCAAGAAAAGGATCAAATTCACTAATTAACTCTAGACACATCATTACATTTCCATTAAGGACAGAACCGAAAATGTCATCCTCTACCCTCAAAGGAAGTCCTCTACTGGCCAATGTTTTTACAACTGCAACTGTTCATTTTAACACCGCCTTCCAGTACTTAATTTTTTCTTCCAGTTCCTGAGTTATTTGTAAGTCAATTCTCCCTGCAAGATTTGCTCTTTGTTTCAGAGCTATCAGACAGTTCATATGACTAGTTGCTTTCTTGTGATGACTTACTCGTGCTTCTGCATTTTTCCAGTCATTAAATCCACTGGCAAAGTGACAATCGTCAGCTCCCCCTCCACCAAAAAGGCGACAAGGTGCACAGAAGATCTTTCCGGTACTAGGAGAGTAAACAAGAAAATCTCGTATTTTTTTTTTGCTATTAATCAGATTCCTCTCAATCAGTTTCTTAGAAACGTGTTACTTCGTCAGGATGAGCTCTGTGTGATTATGAAAGATCACTGTCTAAATTTTGTGGAAACCCGTTAACTGCGATATACTCGTGTTACATCATTCAGAATCCACTCAGCTGGGTCATTACTCACTATCACCTGTGCTGCCAAATTGTTAGGATTTGTTGTAGGCATGTCATTTGAAACAGATTCAATTTCCATCTCCTCAACCACTTGTTCTTTTTCCAAATCACAATTACTATTAGCAGATACCGACGCAAAAAAAACTGCCCGGTTTTCTTGTCTTTGATACTACTGCTTCCTTTTCTTTTCTCCTCTTCTTATATTCACTACCACTAAGTTGCTTTCTACCATCACTCATGTTTTAAAATTTAAATAGTAATTTAAAACGCACAGGAAGTATCGGAATGATTTACACAATTTATAACTTTTTAAAAGCAAAACAATAAAACAGTATATGCGTGGATAGGCTTATGTGTTCATCAGACATTTTGGTAATAGATTTCACATTTGATATGAACACAGATGATTAAGAAAATAACTATTTATTAACTTAAAAGCTAATATTTCACTGGTATTATATCCAGCATCTTCAGAGCACACAACACAAAGTTTGTTACAAATGCAAAACAACCACAATCCAGTGCAACAGTGAGGCTAGTAAAAGTAATTGCAGAGTGCAACACTTTTATGTTAAGATTTGTTAAAACTTGTTAAGGTTTGGAGTATGTTTTAAAACATACTCCAAACCTTAACAAGTATGGCTGTATAAATCTACCAAAGATTTGGGAGACAGTCATCTTAAGACCAAATTAATATTTATTACTTTTATTTTATTTCATTTTTTCAAACTTTCTAAGACTATCATTTGGACTACTATTTCAAAACTTTGATATTTTTTTTTTAACCTAGATGGTGCCATATTAGGACTTTAGTCTTGTGTTGCATGCTGCAATTACTTTTACTAGCTCCACTGTTGCACCGGATTGTGGTTGTTTTGCATTTGTAACAAACTTTGTGTTGTGTGCTCTGAAGATGCTGGATATAATACCAGCGAAATATTAGCTTTTAAGTTAATAAATAGTTATTTTCTTAATCATCTGTGTTCATATCAAACCGTGAAATCTATTATAAAAATAAAACAGTATTACCTTTGCTCTGATGACAACATATGACAAGGGCACTGAAAACTCTGAAAATAATTTCAGATTTAGCACGTCTTAACTGTCACAAAGATATCAGGATACTGAATTAAAGAGTTGAAGGAAGGGCAACAATTAACAATCTTAATTTGAATTCGAAATAAAAAAGAAGGAAAAGTTCTTACAGTTAGTAAGAATAATACCAACACAAAATTAATTAGCATCAATCTCTCCCTACCACGATCCCTATTGCCTTTGTGTCAAGTTACCAACAACAACACAGTAGCTTTCCGTGCACGTGTCTTGGTCTGTATAGTTATGCAGAATCTGATTACATGCCAATATGCTTGCAGACTAAACTTACAATGAGGAAAAGAAAAATATTTCTCTACTTGTGAGTAGATGTGGCATATAAGGAACATGTTATAATTACAAAAATGAGAGCCTGGAAATTTCTGCCGCCCCTCAAAATTTGCTGCTCTAGGCCTGGGCCTATACGGCCCATACCTAAATACGCCACTGCATACAGTGGTATATTTAAATAACTTTCACGACTTACACATGTAACAAAGCCTCCAGTTTTTGCAATCTGATTTTCCAGAAGACATTTCACAACCATTGCAGGCTGTTTTACATGGCATAATAAGTTGTTTAAACAGAGAGAAGGAACAACCAGCCCTATCTCAGTTCTTAGGGGATTATTTTGTGGAGCATCTAGAAAAATAAACTTTTTGACACTATATTTTGTTGATATGTTTGCAGTGTGATCCTTCTCTTAGTCAGAATTACTTCAGTTCCTAGAGAAAAGAGTCCTTGTAATCCCACTAGTCATGTAGAATTTTTAATTAATTAGAAGCCAACCAAGGCAGATACATTCACTTGTCCTCCTACCATCATTCATCATACAAAATGGATACTATCAAGAGTCTTGTACTTAGAGTTCATACGATCTGCTCTTCTGATTTCCTTTTATTAGATGAACAATAAAATTAAAAGCCATCTGATATATAATGGATACAACAAAACTACCATTCAAAAACTTATTGATAATTATCATCCTTCTATCAGACTACAATCTGATGTGAAAAGAATTTCAATACCCTACCTTAAAGGAACCTTAGAAACAAATAGCAAGGATTCTTCACGAATTCAATCTATGTGCTTCATTCAAACCTGCTTGGAAACCATCTTCCTTCTTACCAAAACCCAAGGATATATTACCACCTCTTTCCTTATCAGGTGTCTATTAATTACCCTGTTCATGTCATCTTTGCTGTTTTCGACAGACTGGCTGTTCTGCCTCGATTAGAATTGAAGAACATCAAGACTATATTACAATTTTGGTATCCGAAAAGTCTGGCCTTGCTTCTCATGCTATTGAGACTAAGCACAGAGTTCTTTGAACCAAACGAAACTTCATTCCAGCGAGTTCAAATTTGATCTTCTTTTTCTTGAAGCATGTGGAACTAAGAAATTGTCTGAACCTGAACTGGTCAGACTGCATGGCAGTGCAGCCTGATCAGTTCAGGTTCAGACAATTTTCCATGTTTTGGAAAATTATCACTATTAATTGTTCATACGTTTTTTTATATATATAATTATTTTAAATTATTTTTTATCTATGCAACTGTCTACTTTTTTCCCTTTGAACTCTAATAGTGTAATATCATATATTTCAGCTGCGACTAAGACATGAACTAGTATACCCATGATTTATGTTTCATTATTGTGATTCGTGTTTTGAATTTAGTTAAGTCTGTCTTCCTTACGATGTCCACATAACATTGGATGAAATATATTGGAGATTTTGAATAAAAATCTACATATGTGGGTTGTAAGCAAAGTAGTGGCAACACTGTCAGGAGGTATAGCTGGTAACTTAAATGTTATTCTTTACAGAGGTGCTAGTTGTTTGTATGTTACAATGGCGACACAGCCCATTGTAACATGTCCTTGTGTTGGCGATGTGGTTAAAATCAATACCAGAATTACAGCATGCAATGCTCTAAGGTATGCTCGCAAGATTAGAGCAGTGATCCTGGTTCAAGGTCCAGGTTGCATGAGATAAAACTGTGAGTGACTGTTATCATGGCCTTAGGGAAACTTGTGGCAACAGTGCCCTACTGTACTGGACTTGCAAGATGGGTCAGTGCATTTCATGCAGGGCACCATCACCTGGATAATAATCACCATACAAGATGACCTACCATTTCAGATAAACATGTTGAGCTTGTTCTGGTACTCATTGCAGTTGGTCAGTGATGCATTATATGCCATTTGGCCCATGATACTAAGATAGACCACCAAAGTGTTTGACACATCCTAAAAGAGAGGCTCGGTATGTGCAAAATTTCAGCTTGTTGGGTTCCACATCACTTGATCTTCATGGTTGCTGGCCTCCATCTGTAACGATACAAAAATGAAGGGAATGCATTCCTGAATTGTATCGTAGTCATTGATGAAACTTAGGCAAGAATATATGAGCTTGAACTGAAGAGACAGTCCAATGAATGCTGCCATTCAGGATTGCCCCATCTGAAAAAAACTTCACTAGGAACCCAACAAAATTAAAATCATGCTGATAGCCGCTTACAACGTTAAGGTGTCATTCTTCATCATGCTGTGTCCTAAGGGCAAACTGTTTACCCACAGTACTATCAACAGTTTCTGGAAGACCATTTGCATCTGGCTTTAAGGAGAAAGCTACCACATTTTTTCCAAGTTCTCCACTGTGTTTGTTGCATGACAGTTCACGATGTCACATGTTGTAATTGGTGATAAAGATGTTAGACAGGTGGCAATGGGAAGTATTGGAAGATATCCTCCTCATTCACCAGATGTTAGTCCTTGCAACTTCGATTTGTTCCCCAAAATGAAAGAATCCCTCAGAGGTCTGCAATTTTGTGATGTGCAAAAGGTTCTTCAAGCGGTAGGTCACACTATTTCTAATATTATTATTATTACATGACACTTCCAAGGAGTCCAAAGACTCATCGAGGGAGGGCACCTATTCTACAACTCTCCATCTCCACTCAGTCCACTAACTACAATGAACCGCAACTACCAAACTCATCTACAGAACCAATGCCATCTACTGCCCACCACCACCACTAGTATTTTAGTAGACAAACACAAACATCCATGCCCACAGCAGGATTCTAACCTGCAGCCTTTTGGCTGTAGAGCAGATATGCTAACCACTTGTCCAACCAAGCTGGCAACAAGCAACACTCTGCTGATAGTATCTAGTGGCTCCAACAAATTTGGAAACAGTTGCAGAACATGGCAGGAGATAACATTGAAGGGATGTGATTGTATAGACTCGATAAATAAACTATTTTACATGCGAATTATTTCACATGTTGCCACTAATTTATTTACAACTCTCATAATTTTTGTTACATGTGTAAGCTGTGAAAGTTGCTGGCCTCCATTTAAAAGTGGTATATTTAGATTTTGCGAAAGCTTTGATAAATTGCTGCACCACAAGTTAAATAAACTGAAAAAGATGCCACTGGATAAGAGACTAGTGAGTTGGATTGGTGACTGGCTGTTAGATAGGTATCAGAAAGTTGCATATGGGGATGCATTATCCCAAAAGAAGAAAGTTGCTAGTGTTGTGCCACAGGGATATGTATTGGAGTCATTCTTGTTCAGTTTGTATGTTAATGATATTGGGATGGGTTTAACTGTTGATTTACAACTGTTTGCAAGTGATACAAAATTTGGGAGAGTAATGCAGAGTCAAGCAGATGTTATGGCTTTACAGGAGGACTTGAATAGATTGTATGAATGGGAAGGTAAGTGAAACTATCAGTCCAGTGTTGCAAAGTGTAAGGTTTTGAAATTTGGTAAACGACGATGGGATTCAAAGTATACACTTGGTGCGTAAACTTTTAAAGAAGTAGAGGAGATGAGAGATCTGGTAGTGGTGGTGGACAAGTACCTGAAATTCAGAGGCCACATTGCACAACTTGTGCAATGTGGCCTCTGTTGTGAAGTCATCACATTGGATAAAGGCAGAGATGCTGAGGACCTTGACATGTATAAATAAAGAGGTTATGATTCCATTGTACAAAGCCTTGGTGAGGCCTCATATGGATTATTGTGCACAGATTTGGTCATTAGGTTTTCATTGTGATGAGGATATGTTAGAAATGGTCCAGAGAAGATTCACTAAGGTAGTCGTTGGTCTTTTTGAATGTGGAGTATGAAGAAAGATTGAAAGAATATAAATTGCAAAGCCTCATGAATAGGAGGAGGAGGGAGAGATAAGATTGAGATATAAGTTAGTCAGGAGTTGTTACCAGGTTAACATGGAAGAAAATTGTCATTGAATGGTAGGGGGGGGGGGGTAGAACAAAAGGCCAGCCCTGGAAACTGTAAGGAGAGTGTGAGCAGAGGAGTGAAGAGCAGGTTCTTTGCATGGAGAGTGGTTGAAGTGTGGAATGCATTGCCTGAATGTGTTGTGAATATAGATGCATTGAATTAATTTAAGTTG
The DNA here is from genome assembly GCF_054136105.1 of Typopeltis vanoorti. NCBI lineage: Eukaryota > Metazoa > Arthropoda > Arachnida > Uropygi > Thelyphonidae > Typopeltis > Typopeltis vanoorti. The sequence continues at coordinate 61,863,062 of NC_143570.1, read as the reverse complement.
TGGTTGGATGAGCTTTGTGTGTGTGATAGTGTATACTTCCGACGATTAGTATCTGATGCCGTACAGGTTAGATGTTAATAATAATAATAAAAGGTGTGTGTGTGTTGGAGAGAAAGCTCCTTATTAAGGAGATTGTCAATTTAATGTTTCAAAATGTAATGTTATGTTCTTCGGGTTGAAAAAGGTTACATGCTGTATATCACATTGATGGTACTGGATTGCAGGAAATTGATGAGGTTAGGGACTTTGGGGTAATGGTGGACATAGAGATTGAAGTTGAATGAAATTGAAGTTCAGAGGGCATATAGCAAAAGTTGGTAAAATAGCTCAAATGATTACTTGGATTTGAAAAACATGCTAACAAGTAAAGATAGAGAGGTTATTGTCCCTCTTTATAAGGCTATGATTTGTCCACATCTTGACTGCTATACACATATTTGGTCTCCTGGGATTTTTGGAGATCAGGTGGTGGTGGTGAAGAAGTTGAATGCTTCCTATGAGGATAGGTTGAAGGTGTGTGGATTGCAAAGTTTAGTTGATAGGAAGAAATCCCTTTAAAGTTATTATAGGAGTTCTATAAGATTGACACACAAGAAAATTTTCAGTATGTGATGAGTCCTGGAATCAGTCCTGGAAGTTGCATAAGAGAGATGGTTAGTAAGGGTGTGTGGTTTTTTTGCTTGGAGAGTGGTGGATGAGTGAATGAAATAGATTGTAGAATTAGTTGGGAATGCCTTGATAGTGAATGAGTTTAAGGAGATATATAATAGGTCATCATCATCCATATCAAGGATTTAGTCCTAGCATGGCCTGTTCCGCCTTAGAAGTCATCATTGAATTGTTTAAGAGGACGTCCTGGTTTTCATTTTCTTAATGGCTTGTACTTTAAGGCTTGTTTTGGTAATCTTTCTGTTTTCATTCTTTGAACGTGTTCCATCCATTTATGTTTATATTTTTTAATTTTTTTCTATTACTGGTTGTTGGTTTAATTCTTTCATAATTTCTTCATTTCTTTTGTGATCAAATAGGGTATACTTTGCAGTTTTTCTCATAAACTTCATTTCTGCTGTTGTTAATCTTTGTTTGTCTTTTTGTTTTATTGTCCAGATTTCGCTTCCATACATTAAGACTGGTAGGGCTAATGTATTGTATACTTTTAGTCTGGTTTGTTTTTGAACTAGGTTTGGTTTAAATATAGAGTTAATTACACCTCTTATTTTTAAATATTTTGCAATTTTTACGTTTATATCTTTTTCATTTTCATACGTGATCGTACATCCTAGGTAGTTAAATGAATTCACCTGTTCTAAGATCTTGTTATCTGTTACTATTTTAGTTCTTGCTGGATCTTGTCTTTGAAGGCCATAGTTTTTGATTTTTCTGTTGATATTATCATACCATAATCTTCAGATATCTCATTTAGATCTAAAATAGCTTTCTGTAGTTTATCTTCAGAATTTGTAATTATTATTTGGTCGTTGGCAAAGAGGAGAGTGTTTAAGTTTACTGTAGGAGAAAGTTTAATTCCTTTATGTAAATTTTTATTCCATTTTATTATTATTTCATTTAAGTAGATATTAAAAAGAGTTGCTGAAAGGGGACACCCCTGTTGAACCCCTTGGTTTATCTCTCTCGTATATGATAGCTTGTGATTTAATTATTTTCATGTATACTTGTGATAGCTTTTAGGATATTATTTGATATTTGTCTTTCTTTTAATATGTTAAATAATGTTTCTTTTAACTTCGTCAAATGCTTTTTCAAACAATAAATGCAATATGTGTTTCTAAATTGTATTCTCTTCTTTTCTCTATTATTAATTTTAGGCAAAAGACCGGGTCTATACATGATTGTCCTTTTCTAAATCCATTCTGTACTTCTAAAATAAAGTTTTTGGAATATTTCATTAGTTTGCTATTTAAGATTCTGCTATATATTTTGTAACAGGAATTTAGTATACTGATACCACTATAGTTTTTAGGGTCATCTCTGTTACATTTCTTAAAGATAGGAATCACAATTGCTTTTTTCCATTCTATTGGGGGGATACCAGTTGAATAAATTTTATTTAAAAATAATAGGAGTCTTTCTTTGAATCTTGTTCCTGCATATTTATATAGTTCTGAACCTAGTTTATCTTCTCCAGGTAATTTTTCGTTTCTTGTTTCTTTCAGGCTGATTTATAATTCTTCTTTAGTTATTTCCTTTTCATTTTCGTTAATTGTTTGCCAGCTGTCTTTTTTAAAACATTTGTGTGTCCACAATTCTGTGTAGTAATTTAGAAATTCTTCTAATTTCAATTCAGTGTTTAATTTTGTTTTCTTTGGTATCTGCATTTAAGTGTTTCAAAATTTTATATACATTGGGTCTTATTTTATATAAATCATGTTCTAAATTAGAAACAAATTTGTTCCATGATTCTCTGTCTTTTTCTGACTTCTCTTTTAGCTATGGCTCTTATTCTTTTATATTCTATTTCTTCTTCTAATCTTTTACTGCTTAACCATTTGCGATAGGTTTCTTTTTTCTTTTTGATTATTTCTTTCATCAGATCTTCAATTTTTTCCTTTTATTGAATTTTTTGGTCTTTCTTAATCTTTCATTTGCTGCTGCATTTAGTATCATTTTTATATTAACCATTCTATTTCTACATTTTGTTTTATTTTATCTAGATATTGGTTAATTCTTTGTTCATATAGCCATTGTACATTTGTGTCATTCAATAGTCTAGTTTTATAAACAAATGTTTCAAACTTTCTTTCTGTTCTTGTTACTTGTAGCCATTTAGGTGGTAATCTTAATTTTATTTTAACAAGGAAGTGGTCACTGCTTATTTCATATCCTCTGTGAACTCTAACATCTAGTGAAAATTTTGATGTCTTTTCATTTAATATAAAGTAATCTAATATTGATTTCCACCCTCTTGCTGCCCAAGTATATTTATGTATGTCTTTATGTTTATAGAAGGAATTCATTATTTTTAGGTTATTATAAACTACAAAGTCGATCAATTTTTTACCATTCCTGTTTAGAGTATGTTCTCCATGTATTCCTATATTATTATTAATTTTCGTGTTTTCAATTCTTGCATTTAAGTCTCCTGCTAAAATTGCGTAATCATTTTTATTTATTTTATTATATATGTTTTGTAGCTGATTATAAAAAATAAATATTATCCTGTTCTCTTCCCTCTTCTGGGGCATATAAACCAATTATTGTTAAATAGGCTGTATCTATTTTTATTTTAGCTTCTATTATTCTTTCATTCCATAATTTATAATGTTTTAACTGTTTAGAAAGGGAGTTATGAATCCAAATTATGACTCCTGCTTGTGCTCTTTGGTCTCTGTCGACTCCACTGTATATCACATTAAAATTTTCAATTCTCATGGTTTTGTTTTCTTTTTTGTTTCAGTGATTACTGCTATTTTAAAATTTATTTCATTTAATAATTGGTCTAATTCTGTTTCTTTATATGCTATCCTCTTGCATTCCAGTTTGCTATGTGTATTATATTTTGTCGTTTCCATTTTTGTTTTACCTTTTCCATTCCAGGGTCGTTTCCTATAGATTCAATCCGGTTATATTTTTCTGTCAGCTTACTAATAGAATTATGTTCTCCATGTCAGGGGACTAGCCTGACGATGGAATAGTTCAATGGTAGGGCTGCTACCTTAAGGCTTCTGAACTAGCCTTCTTCCGAATTTAAACCCATAGGAGGAATAGGATATTGAAGGGGGAAAGAGTAGATCATAGAAGAATTATAGTAAGGTTTATAGAGAGGGCATAGTTGTAAGGCCAGAAATGAAAAGACCCCATGGCCCTCGAGTACTCTAATAGCATAAGGGTCATAAAATAAGAAGAGTTGGCTGATAAGGCCTTGTAGGAAAGATTAAAGTAAGTGGATCTTCCTCAAAGTAGTAGGAGACAATAGATCCAACTAGGGGTCCATGGGAGTGCCACTTCTCTTACAATCAAGATGATTACCCCTTGTGGACCAACAGGGCCATGAGTCCTTATTCAGTATATTCGGACCACCCCACCACACACACACACACACATGGTGGGCTCCCCTACCAGCTACCCAGGGGATGCGCTCTCTAGGGGTTACAGAGTCCCCCGAGAGTATAATAGGTATTGGGTATAAAGATTAGTGTGTGTCTCCTCGGGGTTGTCGCCAGATTAGATCATGCTCTGAGGCAAACAATTAAAAATCACCCCAGATGGATTATAAGACAAAAATATAAGAAAATATCCAATTGTTATTTTGTTTTTATTACAAGGGAAACATTAATGCAAAATGATTACATAATAATATTAATGTTTGCTATACTGGGATATTTCACAAATAAAACTGTTTATAAGCTCTTCTAAATTTAAATTATAAGCTATGTCTGCCTATTGATATAGTTGCTAGACCAACCAATCTTTCTTGGGTTATTGCTGTTCGCATATAATTTTTAATCAGTTTAAGTTTGGAAAAACTTCTTTCCGCACTTGCTATGCTAACAGGAATTGTAGCGTAGCGATGGCGCCTACTGCAATATGGCTGAATGAATGCTCTTATTAAGCCTCACCGTGAGGCAGGCTGCCTCTGTGCTACACTCTGTTGATGGTACTGGGTCTCCTGCACTGTGTGTGTTCTGACTCCATGGAGATATACCATGTAATAATAAAATAAGAGATAACAGTCAAATTCAGGAGTATTATAAAATGAAGTACTGAAACTTAATAAACACAATAAAGAAAGAAAAAGTACAATAGAGAGGAGATTAGCCAGGTTCATGGCTTTAAGGGATTTCTACTGTTTGTGATAAACAAAATAAGTATGAAAAGATGGCACTTGGTGATAGTAGCAAAAAATGACAATAAAAGGTGTAATGAAATTATTTAATGAGTGCTTTGTTACTATGCCATCCTGTTGTGAATGTTATATAATGTTTGGCAGCATCTGGAAAATGATGCAGATGGATAACCTATCACCTCATATTGTGAGGGTATATGCAAAAGTTAGCTTTCCCTTGACCTTTTTTGCTTAATGAATCTTGCAATAAGAAAGACAGTGCACATCACAAAAATTGTGCTAGAGCAAATGTTTTAATTATAAACCAATCTGTTATTTGCAGCTAAGGTATTGGAGAGATTGCTCAGAAATAAAAAAAAAAAAAGCAAAAAAAAGCATTGGGTTGATAGACATAGATTCTCTGCAATGGTCAGCTTGGTTTAGATCTTGCTTTAACAGTCAAGTAGCATTTTTTTGAAGCGACAAATATGATAGATGTGAGAGACATATACAGTGATATTCTTTGATTTCATGAAAGCATTTCATGGATTACTGTGGCAAGTTGATGTATAAGTTGGATAATGGATTGGTCTTATATTAAAGAGCAGCAATAATATTAGATCAGTTGTCTGAATAATCTGAAAGTGACAATGTGGTCTTGACTTGGGAGACTGTAAAACATGAGGAAAATTCAATCAAGACCTTGTATATATGGAACTACAAGGCAGGTGATTATGACGAGCTCAGGAGGAAGCTTAAATCTGTGCCATAGCATAAAACACTGTAAGGGAAGGATGTTAATAGTGTATGGAGATAGTTAAGGGTCATCTAGAAGAAGCAATATTAAATCGTAAGGATGATTAATCAGGTAGTAGTTAGATTGATGAGTAGTATCATTAAGCATGGGTTGCAGGAGAAAAAGAAAATGCTGTAGAGGGTATATAAGGAGAAAGTTGACCAGCAAACTCATGAACAGTACAAGGCCCAGGCAAGAAAGGTATCCAACATGGCATGGAAGGCAAAATCAAATTACAAGAAGAATCTAGCTGAGCAGGCCAAAGGAAATACCAAAGAGTTCTTTTGTTACATGACAAGTAAGAGGAAGAATGACTATGGAAAATTAACCTTAATGAGTGATGAGGTGATTGATGTGACGAGGTGACAGAAGCATATAAAATGGTTCTTAGTGAGTGAGTGATCACTTTGCAGGGGTACATCATCCAAGTGAAGTTACTGCTGTTACATATGTGACAGACACTGATGCGAGAACAGAGGTGAATGAATTGGAGGTTCTTAGGATATTGCAGAATCTCAGTGTAAACCCAGCTGTGGGATTAGATGGGATAACAGTTCGTATTTTGCAAGAATGTGCAAGGGAACTGGCAGTGTCTCTGACTAGACTTTAATTTACGTCTCAACTCTAGAGTTTCAAGAGAGCAGAAAGAGTGCAAAATAATTCCTTTGCATAATGGTGGTAAGAGTGTAATAACAAATTATAGACTAATGAGTATTTCAGGCATGGTGGTAAACGTACTGGAAAAATTGGTCAAAAAGAGAATTCAAGAATGAGTTTATAAAAATACAATACTGTATGAGGGGCAACATGGCTTTGTGAAGGATTGGTCATGCCTTAGTAATTTACTAACTTTTTCTAATAGAGTAACAGCTGAGTTGGATAAAAGAAATGGCTTCACAATGATTCTGCTGGATTTTGCAAGGCATTTGACAGAATTCCACATGGAACTATGTTATACAAATTAGAACAAATGGGGAATTTATATGACACTGACTATATGAATAAGAGGGTGGCTGCTGGACAGATATCAAAAAGTGATATATGAAGGAGCAGAATTGAGGCAGAAACAGGTGGCGTACCGCAAGGTTCGGTGTTGGGACCATTGCTGTTTAATTTGTACATAAGTGATATAGGAAATATTCAGTTCTTTGCTGATGATGCAAAATTAGGTAAAGAAACCTGAAAGGAAATATATAGGAGAAAAAAAGATAAACTTGATTAACTATTACTCTACCTAATTTTGCATCATCAGTTGTTTGCTGATGATGCAAAATTAGGCAGAATAATAGTTAATCAAGGCGATGTGGAGAGCTTGAAGGATGATTTAAATAGGTTGTCAGTATGGGCAAAAGATAATGGATGTCAGTTTAATCTGAGAAATGTAAAGTTATGCATTTCAGGATAAATAGATTACAAGCTGTGTATCACGTTGACAGCACTGTACTCTGTGAAATAGATGAAGCTAGAGATTTAGGGCTAGTGTTGGTGGACAGAGAATTAAAATTTAGAGAACATATTACTAAGGTTGCCAAAGTAACTTATAAGATTACTTGGATATTGAAGAACACACTAACAAGTAGAAATAAAGAAATTGTTATTCCACTTTAAGGCCTCGATATGTCCACATCTAGATTACTGTGCTCAGGTCTGTTCTCCTTGGTTTCTCAGGAAACCAAGCAGTGAAGAAGATTCAGAGATGAACAACCAAGGTGGTGAGTGGTCTGTGGATTGTTCCCTAGGAGGATAGATTGAGGGTGTTGGATTGCAGAAGTTGGTTGATAGGAGAAAAAAGAGGGGATATTATAGAAACATTTAAGTTGCTTCAAAGGTTTTATATGATTGATGTAGGGGAAATGTTTCAGCACTTGGCTACAGGGGCCAGAACAAGAGGTCATCCCTGGAAGTTGAATAAAGATGTGATTAGTAGATTTTTGCTTGGAGAGTTGTGAATGAGTGGAACTGGTTGCCAGAGTCAGTTATGGGTTCTTTATTCGTTAATGGGTTCAAGGAGAGGTATGATAGATTGTGTGGATAGTTTTGGTCTTCTGTGATGAGTCTTCAGACTCCATGGAGGTGCCTGTATTATAATAATAATAATCACCATTTTCATCTCTGGCTGTTTCATACAAGTGTGAAGAGGAGAGTAAGGATTAGTAGATTTTATGCATGGAGAGTAATGAGCGACTGGAATGCATTGACAGAATTTGTGAATGCTAAAAAATGTGAATGAGTTTAAGGTTTACAATATGATGATCACAACCTTGCTCACTCAGTTCACTTGCTGAACTGAGTGAGCAAGGTTGTGATCATCATATTGGGATCACAGTTGTGTAACATTCGTGGTTTTTATTTCCTGAGAAATGTTATTAATATGTGTCAAAATGTCACTAATTAGAAAATATTTGATTCCACTCACTAGTTTGAGCCAGTTATAGTTTAGCTTTGGAGACTTTTGTAGATGAGGAAATGTTCATTTATCTCCTATCTGCACCACATAGCAACTGTTTTCTGTTTGGCAATATATGTTTTAATCTCATTGTGTAACAGTGAGATTAATGTCTCAATCATTTCCTTTAGATCTTCAGGCCCCTAGAGATTTTGGTCTGAAAACGTCATCTAAATAAGACTGCTATGCAGTAAACAGAATTTTTTTACAAAATAAAGTTGTTAATTCACATGAGGAGCAATAGTTGTAGTAAACCAGAATATTTTGTTTTGCCTTGTTTAGTAATATAACAAATAATATTTTAATATAAAATATAAATATATATATATATATATATATATATATATATATATATATATATATAATAATATTTTAAACTTCATATTTTATAGTTATAATTAAATAAAGTAATGCTTTTACAGCTCTGTGACAAAAAACATAAATTCATTTTGCCATTTTCTTTATTATAGGCAGATTCTAAAAATACAGTTAAACAAGAAGAAAAAGGTAAGATAATGTGTATTATTTTAGATATTAAATTATATATTTTTAGTTATTTTAGATACTTTGGTAGCCTGGTTGGTTGAGTGGTTAGCATATCCACTCTCCACCAAAGAGACTGCTGTTTAAAATCTCATCCTCGGCATGGATGTTTGTAATTGACTGTAGTGGGCCAGATGTATTTCATTGTCCACAGTGTGACACCACTACCCTGCTTTATTGGAGACTGAAGGGGCTCAAAAAAGTTCAATGTTTTTGATATCTAGAGCAGGGTTTCTGGACTATGTAAAAAAAAAAAAAAAGGTAAATAAATGCAAAAATATATTTTAGATTTCGGTTAATTGAGACACATTGAGGTTAGAACATTTTGGCCTAATTACGCAGCTTCCCAGTTATGCTAAGTTTCATATTAATAGTTAAAAAGATATAAAAAGACAAATTAACATTTTACTGAGCAACAAATCTTTTATTCAAATTAATTATAATTGTGAAATGTGTTTATGTATTTAAATATGTATGTATATATTTAAATTTCCCTTATCAATATCAACAATGACTTGTTGTCCTTAAAGTCCTTCAGTGTAATCCTGTATAAAATCATCATGATGCAGCTTCTTAGTTAGCTCCTCTGTCTTCTTTTTTAACACTAGACCACTGATGCACACTCCTCATCCAGTTATAATTTCATGGAGAACCACTGATTTAGGGCATCCTCAATGTCAGGATCCTTACCTCCACATTTTTGTTTATTGGATGTTCTCTGTTTTCCATGGCATGTCCATTCTTCTCCCAGTTTATCTTGCTGTTGTATCAAGCAGGCATTGATACAACAGCAAGATAGATTTTAGTACTCCAGTTTTCTCTGCTAGATGACTATTGGACGAACAGCCTTTGATTTGGTCTTTTGGCTAATGACAAATCTTCACTTGGTATAGGTCTAAAATTAAAAACAAAATTATACAAAAACAGAGCATTTGAACAATTTTTACACTTTTCTGATTAGGCATTGACTCAGCATGAAAGATGACAAGTGCATGCAACTGATGCTATGTTAGAACCCCCCCCCCCCCCCCCAAGAAGGTAATATGCTGTGTAACTGTGTCATTTACATGTGTTACCTAAAATGCTTGTGGAACAAAGCTGAATTCTTTAATTGAATTCTACTATATCATCATCAATTCCTGCCATGTACCCTCCAGGGGTGTACAGGATATAATAGTACTACATGAAAAATTTACATCATTACTAACTTCCTATCTACAATTTTCCTCCAAATTCTATTATATATACCATATATTATCACGTATAATGTGATCCACGTATAATGCAAACTAGAAATTTTGTTTGAAAACTAGCCCTAAAATGCCATGTCCACTTATAATGCGATCTGTTAATCTTGTTCCATAACATAAATAATACAATACGAATTAACGAAAGAAATATTTATTTTAAAATAAAATGTCAAAATCCTTTAAATTCTTCATCTTTTGAGTCATCAAACATTTCATTATAAATTCATCTGTAGGGATTGCGTCATCAGTGTAGCAGTTGTCGTCATCATCTTCTTCATGCTCTCCATTTTGTTGTGCATCATGCTCGCTTTCGTATATGACATGATCTTCGGATCCATCCATTGAATTACTTATTCTACATTTAAGAAATGAGCGTTGAATCATTTCAGATGGTATCGAATCCCATGCTTCTTTAACCCAGCTGGTGACTAGGGTGATCTCAGGCTTCTGAAAATTCCCACCCTTTGTCATCTTCACCAAACCAGATGACATCCATTCTCTCCATTTTTCATGTAAGTGATCTCTAAACGACTTATTCAAGCTGACATCAAGCGGCTGCAAAACGGAAGTTAGGCCACCCAGTATGACTGCTAGGTCTGTAACGTAGGTCACGTGCTTTCTCTTTGCTTGCCTCCGTTAAATGCGCTCGGAACATATCCCAGACTAGCATGCTTTGTTGACGTAACAAGCTACCTGGACGTATGTTTCATACTTGATCCAGCCACAATTGTACACCTTCATCCATCCAACCTTTCTGATTGGCGCGAACAATTACACCTGGTGGAAATTTCATATGCTTCGGAATTTTCTTCCTTTTAAAAATCACTGTCGGCTTTAATTTGGTTCTGTCTGCCATGCATGCTAGAACAGTGGTAAAATGAGTTTTTTCATGTCCCGTTGTTTTTATGAAGACACCCTTTTCACCAACTGAGTTTACTGTTCGATTCCCAGGCATATCAATGTACATGGGCGTCTCATCCATATTGCCAATTTAGGAAAGTTCATATCTGTGACACTTCTATAATTTTATGATAAATTTGTGGAAGGACTGCACTTTTTCTTCAAGCTACTTTGGTAACTTCTGCGCAATTTTTGTTCGGTGTCATAATGTTAATGCTTTGCGTTCCATAAATCTGTTGCACCACCCAGGCGAAGCAAGAAAAGATGAAATACCTGGTGTGTCCTTAAATTTGCCATTCTTAAGTTGTAGAGCTCGAAAACGAATTGCATTTCTTGTTACTATAATGCCATCTTGTTGTTGTTTTTGCGTCAAAATCCATTCATTTAGCTCTTCTTCGAGTTCTGGAAAGGATGCTACATCTCCAAGACGGGCATGTTTCGTTTTGGGGATTTTTTCAAGACTGTCTTTTTGCTTACGCCAAAGTCTAATATTACTCTCTGCTACACCAAATTCTCTCATAGCAACACTGTTATTATGTTCTTCTGCAAACTGCACGACATGCAATTTAAATCCTGCTTGAAAATATGAACATTTACGTTTCTGTTGGCTCATTTTCAGGCTGGGTTTGTTTAACGAATAATATTTAAAACGAACTGTGGTTAAACCAATATACCTAACTGTGCTTTATCTATCTCACTGTGCTCTATCATTCGGCGACTGAGCGCGCATCGTATCTGCGCATAAAGCCAGTAATGTAAGTAGCTTTATGCGCAGATACGATGCTCGCTCGGTCGCCGAATGTGAGTGGGTCAAGTAGATTTGGTTGCATAGGCATTAGGTAGTATATATTGTGTGCAAGTCTAAGATATATTTTTTTAGGATCTGCATATAATGCGAACTCCTAACTTTAAGTAGTATTTTTTACCATAAATTTTTCGCATTATATGTGATAATATACGGTAATTAATAAAAATAGGAAAAACAAATCCTTAGCCCACCCATGGTACTAATGAAATGAAAAGCAAGTCATATGCAGTTTCTGTTTGTTAAGGCTTAAGTTCTGGGAGGACATGGAGGATTTGTGGAGTATTGACAGCACTAAGAATTTTAATACTTCCAAAGTTTCTTCTGTCACTGAGACATCTTCAGGGAGTACAAATAACACTTGTGACACACACACACAAAGACAACACAATACTCAATGAAACACATAGTTAAAGTCCTATCTAGGTGGTATGTTTTTTATGAGTGTTTGTAGGTGGCCTAGGATGTAAATTGGGACCTCTGAGAGAGGAGGCTGCTGATCTTTGGTAAAATGGATAAGAGTATCAAGTTTCCAGTGGGGCTTAATAGTCATGTAGAGGTTGTAATTTTTTAAAGACCTTTATACTTTGTGAGCATAGTCATTCTGAAATCTTGTTACTGACCACACAGTCCATCTGCAATCTTGTTTTTTTTTTGTGATCATCTGTATAGTACCATGGATGGGTAAGAAGGAACTTTTCACATTTGATTTGAGTAACTGGATTGTACTCTTTGAGAAATACATATGGTGGGAGACTATTCCAGAGGACATTAGTAGAAGGGATAAATGAGGAGGAGGAGAAATTTGTTCTCTGGGTTTTGGAGTTATAGTGTAGGAGCATGTTGATTGGCTGCTGCACACTATTAGAACTGATTTGGCAGAATTGAGAAATTGTTGATGCCAGTTTTGATGAACCTGCTGGGGCTATAGATGTATTTATAGAATATGCAAGCAGCAGAAACTACCCTTTACTGTATAGAATTTTTAGTATTTTTAGGAAGCTCTTAGAGCACCACCCCAGATGTATGAGAGCAGTATTCAATGGTCAGACATATTTGTGATATTTATAAGGTTGTTAATAGCTGTTTGGAGTTAAAGTAACAGCTTGAGCAAAAGAGAACCTAATTATTTGATGAACTTCATAAAATGAAGGCACTGTACCATAGGTCTGTTGCTTTGTGAGTCGATGATACTATTCACTCAACCAACTAGCATAGTAATTATCAGATCACTTCATTACCCTTGATCATTTACAATTTTGAAAGATTTAAGGATTCAGTTACAACTCATATACATACACTGTAGCAAAATTGATAGTCCTGCTTTTGGATAGCATATATGATAATTACACCTATTTTAGAGATGCTGGCTATCAACTATTATGTTAAAAAATTCAATAGATTAGTCTTATAAATATAAATATAAAAACTACTGCTCTACCTTATCTCCAGAACAACCACCATGGCGAGCAAACTCTTACAATTGGCCCAAGTTCCCGGCGTCCCTTAAATGGGACAGGGGTGCGAAGAATCTCCAGGCTCAAAATGGTGTCCACTTTTAAAATCGCAACTTGAAATGTCAGAACTCTGTATGAAGCTGACAAATTAAGAAATGCCACAAGAGAAATGAAGAGGCTGGGCTGGATATTGGGAACTTGCGAGACAAGATGGCCAGGATCTGGAAAGTGTCAACAAGATAATATGACAATGTATTACTCTGGGAATGATGAGAACAAACATCGATAGTAGATGAAGAAATCAATAAATCAGTAATAAATTGGATTCCATTATCTGAAAGGATAATGCTGTTTCAATTTAAGGGGAAACCCTGTTAACATAAATATCATCCAAGCTTATGCACCTACAGCTGACAAAAGTGAAGAAGATGTTGAAGAGTTTTATGAACACCTAGAAGAGATTAAAAACCTAACAAAGAAACATGATATAAACATAATGATGGGTGACTTCAATGCAAAAGTGGGAAGAGGGGGTGATGGAGAAATTGTTGGAGAACATGGCTTAGGCACCAGAAATGACAGAGGAGATTGCCTAGTCCAGTTCTGTTAGGAAGAAGATCTAACAATAGCAAACCTGGTTTAAACTTCCATCCAGAAGACTGTACACTTGGAAATCGCCTCAAGATAACCGACATAAGATTGTCAGAAATCAAATTTATTATATACTGATAAATAAAAGATTCCACAGTAGTATAAAGAGTGCAAACACTTATCCTGGAGCAGATATCTCATCAGACCACAATCCCATAGTTGCAGAAGTACATCTTAGATTAAAATCAGCTAAAAAATCACAAAAGAAGAAAAAGAAAATTGATGTAGAAAAACTGAAAGACCTGAACATAAATAAAAGTGCCAAGACACAGCTTAACCTGCGATTACAACAGATTAACATAGAAGAAAATAAAAGAGTGGAATCTCTTTGGAATAGCTTAAAGAATGCCACCGTAACAACAAGCATTGAAGAAGTAGGTTATGTGAATAATATAAAACAACAGGAATGGATGACAGATGAGATTCTTTCTCTTATTGATACAAGAAGAATGTACAAAAACAAACACCTAGCCAGATATACAGAAACATATAACATCATCAAGAAAAAAGTAAAAGAAGCCAAGGAAAATTGGATGAAAAATTTATGTACTGAAATTGAACTACTTCAGAAGAAACATGATGATTTCAATCTGTATAAGAAAATCGACGAAATTTCCGGAAAACTCAGAAAAAAGCAAACAGTGTCTCTAAGAGACGAAAATGGAAAAATAGTTCTAGAAGAAGAGAATAAAGCACAGATTTGGATAAAATATGTAACAGAACTTTTCAATGATACTAGACAGAAGCCTATAAATACATTCAAGGACCAGCAATCATGAAATGTGAAATAGAGAATGCTATAAGATCAAGTAAAACAGGAAAAGCCAGTGGACCAGATGGTGTGCAAACGGAATTTTTAAAATTAATAGAACCAGATAACATCAAACATCTTAAAAAACAGAATTTTTAAAATTAATAGAACCAGATAACATCAAACATTTTAAAAAACAGAATTTTTAAAATTAATAGAACCAGATAACATCAAACTTCTTGAAAAACTATTTAATAGAATATATGAAAGTGATGAATTTCCATCAAATTGGCTCAAATCTACATTTATCACTATCCCAAAGAAACCCAAAGCGAATTCCTTTGGTGACTTCCAACTTATTAGTCTAATGAACCAAACATTAAAAATATTTTTGAAAGTAATTCAGAATCGCATTTATAGAAAAAGTGAAGAAACTCTTAAGTGAAACACAATTTGGCTTTCGGAATGGTTTTGGTACTAGAGAGGCCCTTTTCTGTACCCAAATATTGATACAAAAATGCATAGAAAAACAGAAATCTGTCTTTATGTGTTTCATAGATTTTGAAAAAGCATTCGACAAAGTCAGACACACTAACTTAATAGAAGTCCTTTAGCAAATAAGACTAGATGAATAAGACTAATAACAAATCTGTATTGGAATCAGTCAGCTACCATTTAATCAGACAACATTACCACCAGTGATATTAACATCAAAAGAGGAGTGAGACAATGATGTGTGCTCTCACCACTCCTGTTCAACATATACGCAGAGGTAATCTTTAAAAAAGCATTGGAAGAATGTCCAGAGGGAATCACAATAAATGGAAAGATTGTTAACAACCTACGATATGCAGATGACACCGTGCTAATTACAGATAACATTATGGATCTCCAAAAACTCATTGACAGAGTATACATAGAAAGCCAAAGAATGGGAATAAATATAAACATCAACAAGACAAAATACATGATCATCAGCAAATATCCAGCCTCATCGATGAAACTGACACTCAGTGGGAAAAATATCGATCACATGTCAAGATATAAATATCTTGGTTGCTGGCTTAATGAAAGGTGGGATTCAGAAATAGATATAAAGACAAGGATTGAAGTTGCATGGCAGTCCTTCATGAAAATGAGAACACTATTCTGCAATAAAGACCTAAACATGGAAGTCAGATGGCGAATGCTGAAATGCTACGTGTGGTCTATTCTGCTCTATGGAGTTGAAACACGGACATTGAAGGCGACAACCATCAAGAAAATCGAAGCCTTTGAGATGTGGCTATACAGAAGAATGCTAAAGATATCATGAACAGAAAAAATTACCAATGAAGATGTCTTAAAATCCATTGGCAAAGCTAATCAAGAAACGAAAAACATATCTTGGCCACATCATGAGAAATAGCAAATACCAACTTCTACAAACTATTTTGGTAGGAAGAATTGATGGCAAAGGAAGTAGAGGAAGAAAAAGAATATCATGGTTTGAAAACATCAAGATGTGGACAGGAAAGAGCAGTGCACAACTGCTCAGATTAGCACAAGAGCGCAGTTTGTTCGCCAAGATGGTCGCTGACCTTCGATAGAAGATAGCACAATAAGAAGTCGTCTTATAAATAATAAATTAAAGATGCCAAGAAATTATATTCATAGTCTTATAAATGAGATACATAAATATTGGTGCCATTATCAGATTTGGAGCAAAAAAAAAAATAAATTTGCATGTGCAGTAATAAAGATGGACTTAGTATGATGAACTTTGTTTATTTTGTATGATGCATTAATGCCAGTTTATATCAGAATAAGAACTGCCAACCGATACCCTATTTACAGCCCAGCTCGAAACTTGCCAAACCAACTTCTCTGCCTCCTTTTTCATTCCATCTACTGTTTTTTTTGGAATGGCTTTCTCCACTCTGCCTTCTCCAAAGAATATAACTTTCAGCTTTAAAAAATAAATTTAAAAAAAGTTAACAATTTTACTCTTTCTTCTTACCCTTTTGCTCACACACACCCACACACACACACACATCACTAATCTGCTGTAATTCTTACAATCTTTCATGTGTGTGTGTGTGTATAAGATTACAAAAGTATATATACAGGTAGGCCTCTACTTACGACGGGGTTACGTCGTAAGTCGAGGACTTTTGTTAATTCTTGATTTGTTTGATTTTTGTTATAATATTTTCATAAATTAGGTTTCTATTTAACTTAAACGGTTAAAAATGTATAAACTTACATAAACATTTATAAATTATTTATTAGCACATATACATATAAATATAAAATTAAGAAAGAAAAATTTAAGAAAAAAATAGATAAACACGTATCAAAAATCACCATTTTTGATATGTGTTAATTTCAGATTTTTCTTGAAATTTCAACAGTTTCAAAATCAGAACTAGCAGCTTCTCCCGTTATTCGTATGTTATGTAAGTTAAATCGGCTTTTGAATCAATAAAACCAACCTTCACTAGCGTTAAATGTATGCTCGCTGTATTTATCTTCTTGTTGTTTCCTTAAATTGTCAAATAGACTGTGTGCTTTTGTTTGAATCGTAAACAAACTGAGAGGAATATTCTTGTTGATTTCATCATCTATCCATATCATTTAAAGCTTCTCCATTTCATGAATTGACCCTTCTCTTTTTTTTTTCATTAAAATTGTACATTTCATATTAACTGTCCCTTTAGCTTCCTCCATTATTCTTGATTTATCTTTTATAATTGTTTGAACAGTTGAATGCGATAGTTTTTCTTTTCATGCTATTTCACCGACTTTTTTTCCTTTGTCATATGCTTTAATCACGTTCATTTTAACATCTAAACTTAAATCTTTCATTGCCTTCTTTTTTATGTTGGAATTTTCATCAGTAGTATTACTTCTCTTACTGGACATAATAGGGTTGCAACAAGAGAAACAAACACATCGACTGCTGATTAGCAACTAACCTGCCAAAGGCTGTGATAAGTTAGAAGTGGGTGAATCATAGCAGCAGCTATTGCGTATTGCTGATAGGCTTTGCTTGTCGACTAATGGCAACACTGCAATGTATATACAAAAGTAATGTGATATATGTATGTATATGCTGGTGGCAAAGTTAAATTAGAGAATTTTTAATAATAATTTTTGGCTGTCATACGTGTGAATCGTAAGTCGAGGACTACCTGTATTAATACTTTGGAGAGGAGGAGCAGCTAATGATTGTCCCAATCCCTAGGATCCTCTGAATTGGGAGGGGAAAGAAATGTATGGTAACATGTTTAGAGTATAATACATTCACTAGTCTTATCCAGTTATTCCACTAGAGATAGATGATAACTTTTTATGATAATCCTATCTAGCACTTGAATATGCTTGTCTGTGATGAATGAATATTTTCAGTTTGACGGTTAAAAAAAAAAATCACAAGAAGACTTTCAGTTTATTCATCAGTTTTATTTACATAGTGCTAATTCTCTTTCATGTATTATGTCTTAAATAGTTTTTTTTTTTAATAGTTTAGGATTCAGTTGCAACTCATAACCTCGGTAAACTGTAGCAAAATTAATAGCCCTAATATATATATATATATATATATATATATATATATATATATATATATTTGTATGTTTACCCTAATTACTGCATCTATGGGGAAATGTGATCATTGCAAATGCATGTTTTGTCAATTATTACTAATTTTATCAAAATAGAATATGACCGACCAATGAGAGGATAGAATATATTCACACATCATTTTATCTTTAGAGCAGTCTTTCTTAAACTGTGTTCCACAGAATTCTTGGATTATGCAAAAACTTTGAGGTTCCCTAGAGCATATAGATGTTTATATCTTGTATTAGATGTAGTTCTGGAAGATGTGGGGAGGAATGAACCTTCCATGAATAGGAATAACTTTTTATTAAATTTACTTCTAGAACAGCTATCTTACTTTATTATTTGTAATATTATGTGTCATATCTTCACTTGATTAAAATATTTTGCAGGTAATGGGTTTGTTGTTATAATTCTTTTCTGATATTTTCATGAAAATTTTCATAAGGGTTCTGCAAAAAAAATTAAAAAATAATAACAATACGTATGGTTCTGCAGTTCCAAAAAGTTTAAAAAATAGTACTTTAGAGAGTGCTCAGTTGTAAATGAGTTAATCAATTAATTGTAGGTAACTGAAGATATATATACACAGTGGATAGTGATTGTAATATGATTGTCTACTTCTTACCTAGTAATGGAATATGTAGAATTTGACTGTTAATTATTGGATAGTAAAACTTGGAATTTGAGAAAGTATTTATTTTCCTGAACTATTTGATTAAATTGATTCTAACCTAAATGCTTTTAGATTGTTTTCTGTGTTGCTGCTGTGTCATATGGCATCACTGGCTCTATCCATCTAATGTTTTGGAACCAATAAGAATTCAGAAATATACTAATATAGGTGCACCTGAGGATTCAATTTTAATGCAAGTTTTTATGATACTATATGTTTTCACTGTTTCTAATGGCAGAGAAGAAATTGTTACAGTTTGTGTAAAGATGTATTGCAGTAATCCCATTTATCCATCTCATTGGAAAGGCAGTTTGACATTTTAATAATTTGAAGAGTCATATAATCGAAGTACAATTACATGGTGTTGAACCAAAAGTTGGTTAACATTCAGGAGTCAGTTAACTGGAAGGATCATTTGCTTCAGTATCAGAATACCGTGAGTTGGCATCATTATAACAAACCATAACTTATTTGTAGACATTTCACCTAATAACAAACTATTGAAGTGGAGTTAAACTCACATTAAAATTCATTTATTTGTAGAATTTTTGCCTAAAAATGTTACAAATAAGTTTTAATGTGAGTTTAGAATGGAGGGAAACTCATGCCAATGTGAGTTTCCCTACATTTTATAGTTTGTTATGGTTGAAGGATCATTGCTTTGAATGTTCAGATAAATGGTACATTACTGTAGAAATGAAAATGTAGTGAGAAATATTACCATTAACAAATAAAAATAAATAAATAAATTTTCATGTCTTATAAAAAGCTTTTTTTTTCTTCACAGACTGATTATACACACTAACATATCAGTAGTTAACATAATTGCTTCAACTTCAGTTTAGTGTAAAAATTAGCCATAGCCTTAACCCGTCCGAGGTGGATGAAATAGTGAGACCAAATTGCACTTCTTATCCATGTTATTCAACGGGTGTTAGAGAATCGTATCCAGATTTAGCTGGACGTCTATAGACATCATGGCTGCTTGGGGTGGGGTGGGGGGGTTAATAAAGGATTATAAATTGACCATGTCTGGGATTAAACCCAACTCTGATACAGTAGAGTACATGTGTAGAAGTTAAGTGCTGTGAGGACATCATGTTGGATGCTTAATGGATTTTTTACAACACTCAAAAAAGAATTAAAATAGAATTTAATACTTCCTATATTTCGTCCTAGTCACTAGGACATCTATCTACGGGGATTACAAAAACAATTAATGTAACATATACACAAATAACAAACAATACTAAGCCCAACCACGTGGGTGACACTAAAGTCCTATCTAGGTAGAGCGCCCTCTACGGGCAGTAGTAGGTGGCCTGGAATGTAAGGTGGGAACTCTGGTGATGAGTGTTTTTGTAATCCCCGTAGATGTCCTAGTGACTAGGACGAAATATATGAAGTATTAAATTCTATTTTAATTCTTTTTGAGTGTTGTAAGAAATCCATTAAGCCTCCAACATGATGACAGTAGAGTACACTTAAGCAATTATTGGACTAATAAGATATTTGTTTGGCTGGTCAACCAATACAAAATTTTTCAAGCTGATTCCGTCCTTGAAAAGTTGTAAATCTGCAGCAGATGGGCATTGATAGTGAGATAAGTTGGAAAGCCTTCTCTTGAGAATAAACATTTTCTAACTTCCTCAGGCCTTGAATAAATTGGATGCTGAATTCACACCAGATATTTAAATTCCTCTACCACCAGAAGATATACACAGATATCCATTCCAGGGAGTCCAAAGATTCATTGAGGGAGGGCATCTACTCTGTGGGATTCAAACCCGCAGCCTCTTGACTGGAGAGCAGACACGCTAACCACTCGGCCAGCCAGGCTGGCAAATTATGTATACAAAATACTTGAAAACAATAATTAAAATTATACACTAGAATTTCTGATTGACACTTTACAGCAATTTTCGTTTAGTTTTTTTTTTCACTAATATTTTTGATAAATTTAATTTTGACATTAAAGCATTATAAATTACACTATCTGATTAAAAATATCTGGACACTACTCACCCCAACTCTCTCTCTCTCTCTAATATGCAAGGCATTAATATGGAATTGGTCCATCCTTTGCTGCTATAATAGCCTTAAATATTCTGGATAGAGTTTCCACTAGAATTTGGCACATTTCTGCAGTCCTGCCATGCTTCTAGAAGAAATTAGTGAAGTTGGTCATTGACATTTTTGAGGCATTTAGCATTCTCCTGGCATCTACCAAAGCCACATTCATCCATCAGACTGCCAGATAATTGAAGCATGATTCATCACTCCATAGAATGTTTCCGCTGCTCCAGAGTTCAATGGGAATAAGATTTACACTAGTCCACTTGACACTTAGTGTTGCCCTTGCTGATGTTAGGCTTGTGTACAGCTGCACAGCCATGGAAACCCATGTGCTTCAGCTCCTGCTGATGAATAGTTGTGATGCTGACATTGCTTCCAGGGACATTTTAGAACTCAGTAGTGAGTGTTTCAATTGAGAATAGTAATTTTTTCATGGCATATGTTTCTGTATGCAGCAGTTCTACTCTGCAATTTTATATGTGATTGTGTTGTTTTTGGTCTTAGATTTACACTTGATTGTGAAATTTTTGCCCTGTCAATTGCCTCAAACTGAATTGTTACAAGGGTGGCATCCTATGATACTGTCCGACCACAGATGACAGATCCATGGCTGGCAGATTGCCAGGAAAAGTCAGTTCATGTTGAAGGGGAGAAAGGAAATGTAGGAATTCGTCACCAACACTTGAAATCATGTGCTTTATATGTAAAATTTTCCAACTGTTGTACAAGCAAAATAGTTACCACTTTAAAAACTAGAATTTTCATAAAAGTAAAGCTAATTTTCAGACGTATAATAATAAACACTCATCCCACGAAACACATTGATTACCCCATTATTGGAATGGATTCTCCTTCTTCTGCCATGTGCAGAAAGGTCGAAGGTTCTCTCATCTGTGGTCAGGCATTAGTGCCACATTGAAAGTCACTGAGCTCTTCAGTATCGCCCATTTTAGTTAATGTTTTTGAAGATTGCTTATACCTGTATAAGCAATGGGTACAGGTATAAGCCATTGCTGTGATGTATATAGCCTTATCCATTGCTACAAAGTAGTGTTGAGATATTTTTGATCAGATAGTGTATTTCCAAATCAATTCAAATAAATTACATTGGTAAGTAAGTGGAATGTGTTTTTGTTTGGTTTGTATTATATCTTATAATTTTTCTTTTCTGTTTTAAGGATTTTGGCAAGGACATGCAAAAATACAAGATAAACTAGACAGAACAGTAGAGCCATTGATTGGTGAGTGAAATATTATTTAACTGATTGGTGGAAGCCTTCACTAAAATTATTGTTTCTTGTTTTTTAATAAGAAATTAACAGAACCCCCCCCCCCCCAAAAAAAAAATTTCATGATTGTGAGAATCAATCCAGCCCTCCTCGCACACAGAAATTCCATAAATTGTTTGATATTGCTATAAAGATGTATTAGATGGTGCTTGAATGAATAATATGAAAAACAGAAAGTCTGATCTTTCCTTTTTCCAGAAAATACATACTTTGAAATAAACACAGTTGTAAATTACACTTCAGTAAAAAAAAAAAAAGAAAAGCTCACTTGGTTTTGACATTATATGACATTGGTTATAAATATTTTGAATCTTGTCTAGGACTCAAAGAACCTTTGTCAGAGCTCGGAGCTTTTCAGCTGACGATGAGTTAGCAGGTCTCATACAGAGGTTGCAGGATTCCCCTTCCCCAAAGCTCATTGGTACAAACCATCCAGGATACAACTAACAGCAATTATACTCCTTGTAGATAGGACTAACTGCCCTATCATAGCATTAATTAGATTTCAAACAAGCCAAGTTACTTGGTGTGCTAGTTTCATTGAACCTAACATACAAGGGAAAATGGGTAAAAAAAAAAGCTAAGAAATTTAACAAACAAATAATAAACTTATTTTTTCAGAAACTTGTTCAAAAGACAAAATAATTATTGCTCTGTTAAATTAAGTCATATTTGACAAACTATATTTTTGATTAATCCTTTATCCAAACAAAGTTGGTGTGTGAAGCATCTTCATGGCTGGATTGTTTATAAGCAAGCAAAAGCTGTGGACTTAACATCAGTTGCTTAGTGTTCCATAATTCCAAGTACACTTCCTTTCAGATGTGTATTTTGCCATGCATTATGACATTTTTTCACTTGTTTATAAGAAATTTATACTTTAAAAGAATTATTTATTTGTTTACTCCTTTATCAAAGTGTAAGCAAACAAAGATTTCACATGAAGTATTTTCATGATTAGGCTACTTTTATACAGAAGCTGTTGACTTCACATCAGTTGTGCCTTATTGGTATCTCTAATGCAAAACACAGTTCCTCTCAGAAGCATATAATGTTAAGCATTAAGGATGGTAACTACCTAGACTCTCTCTTATCCGAGAGTTTTTTTAATAATAATATGATATACCTTTTTTGCTAAGTGTATATAAGAAATATGACTCCTATATTAATTCAACCTTAGTATCTTCTTTGGAAGAATCTAAGATTGAATTAACCTTAGTAGCCCTCTCTTAAGCAGTGACCCTCTCTTAACCTCCCAACTGGCTGAGGTGGATGAAATAGTCAGACCACCCTAGCTTTTTTCATGGTCCAAAACTTCATCGATATTCTACCTTTTATCATGCCATTACCTCCTTCCGCCGTTAATCCCTTTACGGCTATTTTAGAACCATTAGTGGATTAACTATTGGTGAGCGAACTTTGTGTCACCTGTCTTTACGTTTACTGTGTTACTTTTTTTTTTTATTATTCATATGGAGTTTTCTCCCTTTTTCTCCCCCGTCCCAATAGGGATGGGGGAGAAAAAGTTGAGCCCCCTCATGGGGGGTTAAGTATTTATGGCTGTAGATCCATGTGTGTGTTCACAGGGCCAGTTTGCCTGCTTGCGGAATGAAAAACGCCAGATAAATTGGCGGAAAAAACCCTACTGCCTGTGCCCAAGACTGGCTAACTTGGCTATGGCTGAGGAAGATCCTCAAATTCCTCACGTCTTTGACGAGAATCGAACCTGGGACACTCCTTCCCCAGTCATATGGCTGCAAAGTGCACAGCCACTAGGCTAACCGTGCGGACACTGTGTTACTTGAAGTTTCCCTTACTGTCCTAAGATATTTGACCTTTTTTTTTTTGCCTCACAATTGATTTATTGTGTCTCTTCCCAACAATTGAAATGAATTTCACATGTGCGAAAATAATCAATCTTGAAATGAACTAAATTTGCTGTATTTTATTCTTCAAAGCGCACAACAGAACAGTTGCACTGATTCTTCTTTCACTTTTACTTATAATATAGAAACAATTTTTTTGTGAATTTAAAAATATTTGCATTGAAAATATTATGTCAAATATTTATATTTTTAAATAATATTTATTGAAATAAATATGACCTTTTGCTTTCTTTCCTAGCAAAATACCATTATATGGATCATCACATTTCAGTTTTAGAAACAATTATTTTTGTTTTGTTTTGTTTTTATGAGCAACAAATGATGTTAAATTGCATTACTCGGTTTCTGATTGCGAGTCTTTTCAGTATCAAAAATTTACATCCAGTGCATAACCACTATAGATATATTGAAAATATAATATGAAAGATATCATATATGGAATGATTCAAAATTTATGCGCATTTTGATGATTTTGTAATGCTTACCCCCTCCCCCCTTCCTTATCCTCTCCTGGAACTCAATTACATAACTACTCTAAATTTCTACAGGTTTGAAAGCTTTTCCAGATAGTATTCAAAATCTATTATTTAATTTTACCGTTTTGACAAAAGAAATAAAGCAATAATATTGTCGTACCATGAAACTTCTAATTCTGTATTATTTCTTTCTAATCTAAAATCAGATGTTCTACTGTGTGGCGAAATTATTTGAAATTTTCGAAATACTGTGCTATATTTTCACCATGTTAAACTGTTTATATGCATACCACACAAAATGCTGCTGGTGGTTGCTATTTCTGAAATTATCTATGTCTTAGAAATACTTGATAATAATCCTCTTAGCTGGAGGAAAAGCTATAAGCTTAGATTACTCTCACTGCTATTGAGAAAGAAAAGAGAGAATCTTTGCCAGAAGTCACAAGCTGTACTGCAGAATTCATCAAGAATGTCTTGTTTCATTTTCAATTGTTGATTAGCAGACATTCTAATGCAGAAATACTGACATTTCTTTTACATGCCGATACATTATTTATGCCAAAATAATTTCTTAAATTTATAATGATCAGTTTTACAATTATTATTGAAAAATTATAAATTATTTGATACATAATAAATTTAGTTTAATCCTTTATCCAAGTGTGAGCGAACAAAGTTTGTGCCTGAAAGTATCTTCAGGACTGAGGTAAGGTGGTACAACACCGGGCAACTCATTGCAAAGGTGGAGTAAGCTAACATCACTCCTATCTCAGTATCTCCCATAATGCAAAACACATCTCCTTGCAGATATGTATAATGTTATGCATATAATGTTATGGAAGGGCCACTACCCAGACTAGTTTCGACCTTTATTGAGGTCTCTTCAGTGGGAGCCAGGCCCAAAGGCCCAAGTGGAGATGGCAGAAGCATTAGCAAGGTCATCTCTACTTATAGGCGTTGCCAAACGGTGTGCCATGTTTTTATTAAATTACTCTGGATTTAGAGAGAGATGTTGAAAGTTGATTTTTCACTTGGTTAGACTATAATAAATTTAGTTTAATCCTTTATCCAAGTGTGAGCAAACAAAGTTTGCAACTGAACGTATCTTCAGGACTGAGGTAAGGTGGTACAACACCAGGCAACTCGTTGCAAAGGTGGAGCAAGCTAACATCACTCCTATCTCAGTATCTCCCATAATGCAAAACACATCTCCTTGCAGATATGTATAATGTTATGCATTAAGGGAAGGACCACTACCCAGACTAGTTTCGACCTTTATTGAGGTCTCTTCAGTGGGAGCCAGGCCCAAAGGTCCAAGTGGAGATGGGAGAAGCATTAGCAAGGTCATCTCTACCTATAGGCGTTGCCAAACGGTGTGCCACCTTTTTATTAAATTACTCTGGATTTGGAGAAAGATGTTGAAAATTGATTTTTCACTTGGTTAGACTATAATAAATTTAGTTTAATCCTTTATCCAAGTGTGAGCAAACAAAGTTTGGGCCTGAAAATATCTTCAGGACTGAGGTAAGGTAGTACAACACCGGGCAATTCGCATTAAAGGTGGATCAAGCTCTCAACTCCTTGTCTCAGTATCTCCCATAATACACAACACATCTCCTTGCAGACATGTATACTGCTATGCATTAAGGGGGGAAGGCACTACCCGTACCGGTTTCTACCTTTATTGAGGTCTCGTCAGTGGGAGCCAGGCCTAGAGTGGAGATACTAAGGCAGAAGCAATAGGAGAGGTCATCATTACCTATGGGAGTTAACAAAAGGTGTGCCACCTTATTATTAAATTACTCTGGATTTAGAGAAAGATGTTGAAAGTTTATTTTTCACTTGGTTAGACTATAATAAATTTAGTTTAATCCTTTATGCAAGTGTGAGCAAACAAAGTTTGCACCTGAAAATATCTTCAGGACTGAGGTAAGGTAGTACAACACCGGGCAACTCGCAGCAAAGGTGGATCAAGCTCTCAACTCCTTGTCTCAGTATCCCCCATAATGCACAGCACATCTCCTTGCGGACATGTATACTGCTATGCATTAAGGGAGCAGGGGGGGGCACTACCCATACTGGTTTCGACCTTTATTGAGGTCTTGTCAGTGGGAGCCAGGCCCACTTATTTAACTAAATTTAGTATAGTCTAACCAAGTGAAAAATAAACTTTCAACATTTTTCTCTAAATCCAGAGTAATTTGATAATAAGGTGATACACCTTTTGACAACTCCTATAGGTAAGGATGACCTCTCCTATTGCTTCTGTCTTAGTATCTCCACTCTGGGCCTGGCTTCCACTGACGAGACCTCAATAAAGGTCATAACCGGTATGGGTAGTGCCACCCCCCCTAATGCATAGCAGTATACATATCCGCAAGGAGATGTGCTGTGCATTATGGGTATTACTGAGACAAGGAGTTGAGAACTTGATCCACCTTTGCTGTGAGTTGCCTGGTGTTGTACTACCTTACCTCAGTCCTGAAGATATTTTCAGGCACAAACTTTGTTTGCTCACACTTGCATAAAGGATTAAACTAAATTTATTATAGTCTAACCAAGTGTAAAATAAACTTTCAACATCTTTATTTGGTACAATTATCTTGAAAAAGAGGATTTAAATTATTTTAAAAGAAAGGAGCATATGCTTTACATAATCTCCTTTTTGGGGGGGCGAGGGATTATAGACCTATTCAGTCTGCAGATATTTCAGAGAATTTATTTTATAAATTACTCGTAAGACAACTGTCACAAGCGTAAATCATTTGGGGAACATGCCCATTCATTTTAGTGTAAAATAGTAGCAAAGATTTAGCTACTTTAACAATGCCACGTATCTAAACTAGAAGAAAATGTCATCATATCTGCTCATGTTAGAACTCTTACATAAATCATTTTTTCTGGCATGATTTCTCTATTAGTTATAATGTAATCAATTTACATATTTTTGCCCGCTTGCATTCTCCCATGTTATATGCAGTGATTTCTTCTTTGTACTACAGGATAGCAGAAGAAAAATATGTAGTGTTTTTTTCATTGGGTGAATTTACAATGTTCTTTCTTTGCGTTTTGAAAAGAAAGTGCAAATGATTTTTTCTTACTATTTTTACCATTATAACATCTGATATAATTACAAGAGTGATATTTTACAGATTTTCTCCCACACAAGAAAAAGAAATAAGACAGTAATATTGTTGATTCTGTCAAACTTCATTGTAGTGGAAATTTTTATTACAAAACTTTGTAATATAAATCTCGCACACAAAAAATTTGGAACCCATATCACATCAACTGTGTGTTAGCAAAGTGAAAATGTTCACATTATTTATATATTTTACTTATTAATTTTATTTTATTATTTATTTATTGGTGAAAAAGTTTACGTTTCAATTGTAGCAGGTTTTCCTGATTGATAAAAATTGATATTTCATGATCACAAATGATAAGCAAAAGTATTGATTACATTAAAATTGGAGCATATTTTCATAATTTCATGTACCTGAACTAGCAGAAAATATATACATATCAATTTAAATCATAACCGTTAATTTCATTTTGTAACGAATAATTATACAGGGAAACCAAGAAGGTGAAAATGCAAAAACAGTAGATTACAATATAAAGAAAAAAAAATTTAGTGATATGATTAAAGAATTTCATGTTATTCTCTATAAAGCAAAGTCACTCAAGCTCGTCTTTCAAGAAATCTGAGAAATATTCTTCAAATATGATTTTGAATAAAAATAAAAATAACATATGGAAAGTCGGCAGCTGTTTTTTTTTTTTTTTTAATAATATTTCAAATAATTATCGTGAATTAATTTCTTCGAGTACAAAGAAAATGTTTTGTTGAGTAAGCGATTAAAAAATATTAGCACAAAAAAATTAAAAATGAAATTAGCTCTACAAGGTAATGCAATATTTAAGTGAAGAAACTATGCAAGGATCTTTATTTTGTCCAGGCATTAAAATTGTATTGTACAATAAAAAGAGAAAAATAAAAATAATTTCTATATTTTTAGTCTATCCAATATAATTAAGATCCAGTTATTAAGCATAGAACATGGACCTGTGTTTCTTGTTATAGGCAACTGAGACGCAGCTATGAACGTGAGATAATCTGATTAAGCCAGCATGAGGAATTATCGCACTCTCTAAACGTCATGTTCTTTCAACAGGTGGTCTGAATCGTATCCATATTTAGCTGGACGTTTATAGATGTTCTAGTGGGTTGGGAGGTTAATGCACAGCATTATGCACATCTGAAAGGATATGTGCTTTGCATTATGGGATACTGATGCAGTTGATCTGAAGTAATCAGCCTCTATATACAAGTAGCCAAGTTGTGAAAATACTTCATGCCCATAATTTGCTTGCATTTGGTAAAGAATTAAACAAGAATATAATTTTTTGGCAAGTATAATTTAATTGTATATGTTTTATAGGAAAAATAATTAAGAACCTGTTGTATCAGATGCATTGCTGGTCCTGGGGAGAAAATTTGCTCTCTCCTAGAAGCTAATATTTGAAAATTCCTCATTTTTGGGAGGATTATGTGTGGCAAATGGGTTTCTGCCACTATTTGTTAGACTTTGGTAGACCAAAGAGAGTCTTCTTAGTGTGTTGTAATGAGTATATTCAAGAAGACTAAAGTGCCTTCATTTTCTGCTTCAAATATATAACTGATGGGAAAATTATAGAATGCCTGAAGAAGATTTGGAACCAAGAAGCCAAACAGCAATGATATACATAATGTATATACTTTAACCAGATTTAAGGTTTGAGTCAGGAAGAAAGTTTCGAAAGAAATATTACATTGCTTTCAGAGTATGGTCTGATTTCAGTTAAGTTTTTTTAAGGTTAATTTTCCTCCTTTAGACCTCTTTTTTGGAAAACTTGCATATTTTTTAGCATTGCCTAGCCTTCTCTCGTAACATATGCTTCTTCTTTCGATAGTGTTTTGATAGGGTAAATTTGATGTTCGTGTGAGTAGAGGGAATTTTTGAGGGAGCAGAGAAAACTTTGCTAAGACAGTTGCTTAAAATCTCTGTTGTCAGTAATCCTTGTCTACTGAAAGTTACTAGTCTATCTGCCAATAGGTTATCAGATGTCCTAATTCTTTTTCACAGTGTATATTTTGAGTTCATCTTTGGTTTCAGATGTGATCTGTAAACATCATCTTATCAGCACCTACCTGGGTAACGTGGAGAACTTAAAATAATGATCATGACAGTTGGCATTAATAATAATAAGCCTGTGTAATGTAGTCCATTTAGCATGTACCATGCATGAATGCTTTAATCCTTTTTTTTTTTTTTTAATTTCTAAATATTTATCTTATATCTAACAAAACTTAGAATTCTTTTAATGCTTATTCCGAGATCTTAAATAACGAAGTTCTTGCTGATAATTATGTAATGATTCATTATTTACAGTTTCTGAATCATCTAATGCTAGAGATAATTGGGAATTTATATCTCCCAATTCGTTATATTTACAAATTTCATTTCTGTACTTTTCAAATAGTTCACTTAATTTTCTAGAGTTATATTCTAAATTCACAGAATCATCACTATCCGAATCAAATTCTACAGGCTAAGATTCTTTATCATCACTAAGTTAGAGGTATTTTCACATTCTTCCCCTGGTTTATTTAACTCTAAGTTAACTAATCTATGATACTCTGCCACTATATCATCCATTTTAGATTCCTGTTGATTATCATCACTCTTCACTCTTATGTTGTACATTATCTGAATTATGTACTTTGGGGTTTCTGGAATTTCTTGCATTATGTTTTGTTTTAACAGAATTTCTTAATTTTTTCCTTTGCTCTGTATTTGAATTATGAGGTTTTAAATTTTTTCCTTTCCTACTGTCTGATTGTGAATGAGGTGCACAATTAGTGTCAGGAAAACCTTCATCCTTCAACATGTTGTTCATATTCTCTCCTAACATAAATTTCTTCTCCCTAAAAAGTACCTATTTAACCTATCAAAGTGTACAATTTACACTCTTACTAGGATTTCTTGCATCTTGAATCCTAAAGTGATAGGAGAAAATTGGTCTAAAATTCTATATGGACCAGATGCTTTCCATCCTAATTTCCCTACCCCTTTTATACTAGATTTATCATCTAACAATACTAAATATCCTAGTACGAAAGACTTATACTTTTCAGAAACAATGAATATGCTGTCTGGTTTTCTGTGAACTTACTAGGATTTCTCACATATTACTTATTTCAGGAAAATTTATGTACTACTGTTCTCAGTTTATGTCACTGTATCCTGTATTAGGAAACTGAAACAAGTTCATTAGGAAAGATTGGATCAAAACCATATAAAGCAGAAGATAGTTTATCTTTGATAGCAGAATTAAAAGCAGATCTGCATGCAAATAATGCCTGAGAAAGATGTGTTTCAATTGTTCATTTTAGTCTTTGCCAGATTGAAAAGTATTTACTTTATATTTTTATTCAGCCTTTCACATATACCATTACACTGTCAGTGGTAAGGTGTAGCAAAAGTCTTCTTAACATCGAGTAATTTACAGAATTGTAACAGTTTGGATGTAAAATTCACTCCTTGATCTGAAAATAAGGTCTAAGGAGTTTTAATATCTACAAATAATCATATTCAAGAACTTTCCTGCAATAGTCTTTGCAGTTTGATCTTTCATTGAGACTGCTTCAGGAAAAATTGTTAGTACGGCCTTTTCTAAGGTTGAATAGTTCAATTCTGGACCATATAATTTTCTACTAATAAAAGCTACTGGGCTTAAAATCTTCTTCTTTCTGTTCTAATACAGCAGCAACAGCAATGCAATCATTTGGAGCATTAGCAGAAAGATAAAATATTTTGCCAAATTTAAGATAAATGAACTGGAGCTTTAGTTAATGCCACTTTTAGGTTATCAAACACTTCTTGTTGGGTTTTATCCCAACTGAATCTAACACCTTTCTTTGTCAAGTACGCTATAGGTCTCAACAGCTGTGAACAATTGAGGAATAAATATTTCTATAGAAATATGCCAGTGAATGTACGAACTTGCCTAATTGTTTTTGATGGTTTGGCTGATAACATGCCTGCTACATTTGATTGAGTTGACATAATTCCTTTGTTGCTGATTTTATAACGTAAATACTAAAACTTCTTTTAATAAATATTGGCATTTAGAGCACGTTAAGGATAGATTTGCTTCATCTAATCTCTTTAAAACATTCCACAGGACTACAATGGCTATCTAGATCCTTTGAATAAATTAGAAGATCATCCTGAAAGCAGATTACTTCATTTCATGGCATGCAGTGCTTGCGGCATGTATGAGTCCCTATAATTGGATATGTGGTGGGTGAGAGATGGGGGAGTGCATATATGCACAAAATGTAGGCAATGGGAGGAATTCAATGAATTAGATATTTTGATAACTGACATAGTTAGGTACGGGAAATGAATGTCGGGAGATGAGTAGTATGATAGGAGAGAATGGTGAGCAAAATATGAATGAGAAAATAAGAGTCGGTAGTGTGGAAGGCTTGAATGACTGTGAAGTTTTCGGAGATGGTCTTGATTGGGAGAATGAATGGCGAATAAGAGTGACTAAGTTGCAGAGAGGGATAGATGAGGTGGAATGTCTTGTGAACGAGATGAGAAATATGAAAGATGAGATTAGGAGAATGGAAGAGATGAATGCAAGGCGAATCAGAGTAGAAGTGAGAGAGAGTTTTGGGAATGATAGAGGAGAAGAGTATAGAAACAGTAGGAGAGAGGGAATGAGAGCGAGGTATGGGAATGCTAGAAGAGGAGAGAATAGTAGCAGTAGAAGAGAGGGAGTGAGAGAGAGTTATGGGAATGATAGAGGAGAAGAGAATGGAAACAGTCAAAGAGAAAGAGGGAATGCGAGAGAGTGCTGCTGGAACCAGGGATAGAGTGATGCCAGGACAGCAGGTAAGTAGGGAAACACAGAAAGGGTTAGAGGAGAGAGAGTGAGTGAGGGATGCAAGTGAGCAATCAAGGAACAGTGGTAAGAGGTGTGATGTATGGAGACTTGATGATCTCTGGTGTGCTAGATAGGATGCCAGAGGTGTGTCTGACTGGATGACAGAAAATGTGGTTGTGGCAATCAAGAGGGGTGAAAGGATGGATGAAATGATTGTGATGGTGGGCACGAATGACTTGAGAGGCAATCTAAATCGGGCAGCGAGAGATCTGAGATTGTGCAAAAGAAAATGCAGAGAGGAAAGATTGTGTGTGTGTTGCTCAGGTATGATAGTGATGAGATGAGCAGTAATAATGAATAGCATAATAGCCAGAATGGGTCAGAAGAGAGGATTGGAATATGTGGATGCTTGGAGGGCATTTGAGGACAGAAGGAACTGTATGCGAGAGACAGCTTGCATTCAAATGAGGAAGGACGAAGGCATCTGGAGAGATTGCTGTTTTCTGAACGAGTCAGTGTGTCAGTGCAGGGAAACTAGAATTCCCAGGGTGGATGGTAGCAGGGATGGCCTCTTGTGGGAATGGGTGCTTGGGGGGGAATAAGGATGACATCAGGTAACACTGAGTCTAGTGGGGTTTAGAGGGGATAATGATAGGTATAGAAGCAGCAACATTTTTATGCTCTATACTAATGAAAGGAGTATCCGAAATAAAGGAGATGAATCGGTGGCACTGATAGCATCAGCCTGGCCAAAGATTATTGCAATCTCTGAGATGTGGTTGAAGGAAGATGATATAATAACAGGAATAGAAATAGCAGGGTACAGCATTTTTCAGCAGGATAGGAAGGAAAAACGCGGTGGTGGAGTACTGCTTATGATAAGTGATGACTTATGTCCTCTAAGAGTGGAGGCTTTGGAAGGCATTGACACTAATAGTTTTAAATCATATGATATGAGGTAGAAGTGGCCAAGACAGGATATTTAGTGGGGGTGTTGCTACAAACCAGGGAGCACAGAGGGTGGGGAGAAAGAGATGTTAAAGCAGTTGAGCTTGGCAAATGCAAGAAGAATGATTGTTATGATTGAGATTTTAACTACAGCAGTATTAGCCGGGAAGAGGAAAATGCATGTAGTAGTAAGGGGATGGAATTTCTAGAATTCTTGAGGGACAAATGTCTTAGCCAACGTGTAATAGAGGGAACAGGAGGTTCAAGAGTTTTGGATTTAGTCATAGCATCAGAAGAGCTGATAATAAGTGAGATGACATCTCTCCCACCAGTTGGAGAGAGTGACCATGTGATTTTGACTTGGAAGATGAATAGACATGCAGGAGTATCAAAGAAAGGGGAACATATGTGGAATTATGAGGTTGGTGATTATAATAGTCTTAGATATCAACTTGGAGCAGTTCCATGGAGGGTGGAATTGGAAGGCCAGGATATCATTAGTGCTTGGGAATTGTGGAGGAATATATGTTAGCAGCAATAGTAAGTTGTATTCCACGAGTGAAGAAGCGGACACAATTTGGTGCAAAATGGATGACGAACAATATCAAACAAGAACTGCAGTTGAAAAAGAGGCTATGGAAGAGATATAAGGAGAGTGTTGGAGGGCAGATACATGAAGAATATAAGACGCAGGCCAGAAGAGTTACCAGTATGGTGAGGAAGGCAAAACTTTAATATGAGAAGAGATTGGCACTAAGATTCAAAGAAAATCCTAGGGGATTTTTTAGCTATGTGGCCAGTAGGAGGAGAAATGATTGTGGAAGAATGACATTGCGGGATAAAAATGGGAATGGAGTGACTGATGCAGAGGACATAGTGGAGTTATTCAATGAGCACTTTATTGGAATATTTCATTTTGGAGATGAAGGTTTTAATACTAGAGGGATAGGGCAGGTTCAGGGTTTAGAAGTGCAAGAGGAGAATGTGTTCCAAATTCTGAGTCCTCTGGATACCAGTAAAGCTGTGGGATTGGACGGTATTTCACCATGGGTTTTGAGAGAGTGTGCTAAAGAACTGGCAGCTCCATTGACCTGGCTCTTCAATAAAAGTCTGTCTGTGGGAAAGGTACCCAAGAAATGGAAGGAAGGTAAGATAGTGCTGCTGCACAAGAGTGGTAGCAGACTGGAAGTGTCTATATTTCTTTATTCATGCTTTTATATTCAGGTTTCTTCTTTATCTTTTTTCTTTGTTCCATCAACGTTAGTATTTTTTCATTCATCCAAGGTTTATTCCTTTTCCTTTTTAATTGTGGGAGTGTATTTTTGGCTGCTTCATTGATGCTATTCTTGAATATTTGCCAGTTCATGTTGATTTCATCAATTGATGTTCTATTTTCTGTGTGAGTTGTGGTGTCAGACTTGTTAACGGATTTTGTGAATTCTTTTATAAAGCAGTCTAACTTCTTGGTTGTTAAGTGAGTCTGAATTATAAGTTTCTCTTATGAATGGTTGGCATGGTATCTTAAGTTTTATTTTCATTTTTGCAATCACTGGGTTGTGGTCCGATCCTATGTCTGCCCAAGGATATGTTTTTGTTTGTGTTATTGCATTTTGGAATCTTTTGCTTATTATTATATAGTCAATTTGGTTTCTATAGATGTCCCCAGGGCTTTTCCAGGTGTGTAGTCTTCTGGGAGGATGTTTATACAGTGTGTCGGCAATTATTAGGTCATTGGTTTCACAGAATTGAATTAATCTTCCACCCTTTTCATTTCTGATTCCAAGCCCTTGGTTTCCCATGCAAAATGAGATTTTTTCTGAGCCCACTTTTGCATTTAGGTCACCATCATTATAATAACATCATCTGACTTAGCACTGGAGATTGCAGTTTGGATGTCTTCATAAAATTGTTCCAACTCTTCATCTGGGTGTTTTCGGGTTGGCGCATATGCTTGGATAATATGCAGGTTGAATGGTTGTGCAGTTATTTTGGCTGTTATGATTCTGTCATTTGTGTAGAAATTTTGCAATTCTGTTACTTAGGACAAGTGCTACTCCTTTAAGGTGCAAGTCACTGCCAGAGTAGATTATAGTGTGATTTTTTTCTTATTATTATGCCTGTATTTGTCCACCTCACTTCACTGATACCTGCAATATTGGCCTTCATCACTTCTAATGTGGAATGGGTACAGAGGTGGATAACAAAGATGGTTTCAGGACTGTACAACGTCAGTTCCGAGGATCAAATGTTGGTTGCAGAGGTTGGTGGATAGAAGAAGAGAGGTGATATGATCGAGACTTTTAAACTGTTGAGAGGCAGTTACAGGGTAGACATTGGGGAGTTCTTTCACTTGGTGGAACGGCAGGAAGGAGCGAAGACAAGGAGCAATCCATGGAAGTTACAAAAGGAAGCTGTGAGCAAGAGGGTGAGGAGGGGTTTCTTTGCGTAGGGTGGTCGAACTGTGGAATACATTGCCTTGAGAGAGTGGTTGGAGCAAGAACGGTCAATGAGTTCAAGGGGTGGTATGATAAACTTCTTGTTTCCTAAAAATGACCTCTCACAATGAGTCTTTTGACTCCATGGAGTCCTGGATAATAATAATAATAGTAATTTCACAACATATCTGACAAGACTGGAATGACACTGCAGAATTTTTTGCAATTTGTGGTAATCTACATAGCTGATATTTCTGTCTTCTAAGGCACTTTTTACTGTATCAATCTGCCTATATCTGGGTCTTTTTCCTTCTAACCTGGCAGAGAACTCTTGTTTTGCTAATCTTTCCTCTCCCATTCTGAATTCCTTCAAGACTGTAATGACATGGCATTCCAGTCTTGAATGCTAATAATGGATGCTAATAATGTCAAGTTCTTTCCTAATATCCTCATTTTTAATATGATATTGCCATTGATGCCATCTGTTCATTCAGGTACGGCTAATCTGAGCAAAATGCCACAGTTAATGTAGGGATACAACATGAGGAGCTAACTCTTATATCTTCACTTGTTATCACTCAGTTAGCAAACTCTAAATTCATTAATGGCGGTAGTTATTACTTCAAGGGGAAATACTTTCAAGCTTCTAACTTCGGCTAATCTCAGCATAATGCCACAGTTAATGTTGGGATATGACAGACGGAGCTAACACTTAATTTCTGTAATGAGGCAGTTAACGCTTCAAGGGGGGGGCACTTTCAAGCTTCTAACTACGGTTAATCTCAGCAAAACGCCACAGTTAATGTAGGGATACAACATGAGGAGCTAACTCTTATATCTTCACTTATTATCACTCAGTTAGCAACCTCTAAATGCATTAATGGCAGTAGTTATTACTTTAAGGGGAAATACTTTCAAGTTTCTAACTTCGGCTAATCTCAGCAAAATGCCACAGTTAATGTAGGGATACAACAGGAGGAGTCAACTCTTACATTTTCACTCAGAAATACAATAAAATAGGATTTTTCTTACTGGGTTAAATCCTTTGCACATCAGATTCACAGTGAGCACACTTTAAAACTATATTCACTTATCACTCTGAAGCAACACTATTCAAAAGAAATCTTCTCAGTGATAACTGAATTATTAATCATCGCGCTTCACAAATCTTGATGCACTTGCAATAAGGCAGAATACTTATTCCATGTTTACTTCTATATAACAAATTCAGCTTTGCACAATCTTTCTTCAAAACGACTTTGGAATACGAAGTAATTCTAGAACTCAATGGAATTATTCTGAATTGCCTATTAATCTCCCGATCCTTTACATACAGTAATGAAAAATAAAAAAATATATTATAGTTACATAAGATCACGCCATCATTTAATAATAAACAAAATACAGGGCAATTATATGAGTAATACAGTTTAAGCAAGAGACAAACAATAAACAATATTTACAAGTCTTGCTTAAGATATGGAAGATTATGTTGGATTCTGAAAGAAATATCAATAACTTTAATTCCTCTTATTTCAGAATCGAACACAGAGAACCGACCAGGCCTTCTGACCTATTGTCTAATCTCACCTTCTCGTGGTGTACCCTGTTGGGTATCTACCTGAATACTGAACAAACGGGGATGGGCTGGCAATTTGGGATTTTCCCAATCAAATTGTATTCTTATTGGCTTAAACCAAAATTTGAATGATGGTACAATGACAGAATTTCATGCCGGCTAGGGCGCCCGGATAAACAAGGTCTCTGTTGTTTTTGCCAGGGAACCAGGGCGAACAGCGAAAAGTCAGCTACTGGAACAAATCTGAAAACACACCCCAACTCAACATTACCAGAGTTTAAAGATCGGTACAATCAACATATCAAGCCAGAATGGCAAGGAAATGGAGCTAGCTGAGCAATTAGATAAGTTCCTGATTGACATAATGGTGGCTGAAACAAAAAAGACAAAAACTGGTGAGATCTTTCTGAGCAATAAATACAAAATGTTATATTCAGGAAATGACAATCAAGAAAAAGAAGTAGCCTTAGTATTCAACACTAAATACGAGGCTAATCTTCTTGAATTGCAGGCAGTCTCAAGTAGAGTGATGTGGGCAAATATCAGAATGGGGAACTGGACAGTGAGACTTATTTGTGCCTATGGTCCCACAGAAGGTTCTACCAAGGTAGAAGTGGGGGATTTAGAGAAAGCAGCTGACACAATGAAAAAGGAAAAGTTGGTCCTTGTTGGGATCTAAATAGCAGAGTAGGAAATCATTGTCAGACATACAAAAATATTTTTCGAAACTTTGGAGAAAAGAGCAAAGCTAATAATAATGGCAAATACCTGTTGGATTTCTGCTCAGGACATGGACTGGTTATTACTAACACCATGTTCCAGCATAAAAATGTGCACAAATTCACATGGAGAGAAGAGGCAGGGAATAAGAAAAGTCTCATTGACTATGTTATTGTTGATAGTGAAGTTTTCTTCCGGTGCAGTACACTAGGTGTAGAGGAATTGAAAGTGATCACTATTTAGTCTTCAGCAGGTAGGTGACTTGAAAACAGGAGAAAAAGATATCCTTGAAGTATGGAGTAATTATTTCTAAAAATTGCTAAATGAAACAAGCAATGATAGCACAGTGGTAAAAAAACATTCAACAGGCATACAGTCAGGAATACATATCCGTGCTTGAAGTAGAAAAAGTCATCAAAGGCTTGAAATGTGGAAAGGCAGCAGGAGTAGATGATATTCGCCCAGAAATGCTGAAGTATAGAGGTATAAAAGTCTTACAGTGGCTGCACTGCATAGTTCAGAAGATTGGAAAGATGGACGAATTCCCGATGATTGGAGGAGAGCTCTCATAGTACCCATATATAAAAAGGGAAATAAAACTGAATGTGAGAATTATAGAGGTATTTCCCTACTGAGTGTTCCTAGTAAGATATGCAAGCATACTCGAGAAAAGGTTGAGAATTGTGGAAGAAAAGCTTGGGAAAGAACAAGCTGGATTCAGGCCAAATAGAGATTGTCAGGATCAGACCTTCACTTAATGACAAATAGTTGAGAAATCAAGGGAATATAACAAAGATCTGTATTAAAGTTTTGTCAATCTGGAAAAGGCATATGACATGGTGTCAAGAAAGAAGCTATTCAATACGACTATAGCTATATGGTGTCAATGGGGCATTATATCAAGCAATACTTTATTTGAGTTGTAAGTCAGCAGGTTAGAATCGAAGGAAGTACAGGAAGGTGGTTTAATGTTAAATCTGGTGTGAGACAAGGATGTACATTATTCCCTCTGTTATTCATTATTTATATGGATCACATTATGAAGGAAAGTGGTATTAAATATGATATCAAAATTGGAGATGTTAATGTCAGCTCTTTGCTTTATGTGGATGATGTTATACTTCTAAATAAATCCGCTACAAATTTGCAAGATTCCTGACTATATATTGAATAACTGTTGTAATAGATATGGTATGAAGATCAGCAGTAAAAAGACAAAGTCAATGAAAATAGGCAGAATCGTTGAAAAGGTCAACTGCATTGTGAACGGAGAACCTGTGGAATGAACAAGTAAAACATTTCAGCTACTTAGGCACGATTTTTAGTGAAGATGGTAAATTAAATATGGAAACAGACAACAGAATCAACAAATCTGGTATGGTAGCAAGTCAACTGAATAAATTCATATGGAATAAGGAGAAATTAGGCGGAACACTAAATTAGCTGTATACAAGACAGTGTTCGAACCAGTTTTAACTTATGGATCTGAGAGCTGGGTCAGAAGTAAAACACTTGACCAAAGACTAGAGACCACAGATATGAGAGTCCTGAGAAAGATTAGAGGTGTGAACAGGTGGCATCAATGGCAATATCATATTAAAAACGAGGATATTAGGAAAGAACTTGACATTGTCAGCATCCAGGAATGCATTAGCAGAGCTAATCTCGAGTGGTATGGTCACTTAAACAGAATGGGCAAGGAAAGATTAGCAAAACAAGTGTTCTCTGGCAGGTTGGCAGGAAAATGACCCAGAGGAAGACTAAAATATAGGTGTGTTGATACGGTACAAAGTGCCTTAGACGATAGAAATATAAGATCTGATAATGTTGAAGTCTTGACTAGTAACAGACTGATTTGGAGGAAAATTGTAGATAGGAAGTTAGTAATGATGTAAAGTTTTGATGTAGTACTATCATATCCTGTACACCCCTTGAGGATACATGGCAGGAATTTGATGATGATGACATCATCCTCATAAAATAATGAGCTGAGATTAACATTTCCAATTTTGATATCAGGTTTAATACCACTTTCTCATGATGTGATCCATATAGATAATGAATAACATAGGGGATATTCATTTGGCCAAGGATAATGTACATCTTTGTCTGACAGTAGAATTAACATTAAACTATCTTTCTATACTTCAATTCTAACTGCTGATTTACAACTGAAATAAAGACTATGTATTGCTTATTATAATGTTCCATTGACACCATACAACTGTAGAGTTTTGAATAGCTTTTTTTCTTGGTACCTTGTCATATGCCTTTTCCAGATCTACAAAAGTTAAATTCAAAGGTTGGTCGATTGGTAGAGCTTCTGCTACTAATGGCTCACAAAAAAAGTTTAGCAAGTTTGAGCATGGTTAGTATTTGGAAGGGGTTAATCATTCATTGCTGTTGGCACACACTCCCATGATTTCTTAACAATTTGTCGTAAAGTGAAAATGCGATCCTCACAGCCTGTAATTGGCCTGAATCCAGCTTGTTCTTCACCAAGCTCCCTTTCCACATTCCTTCTCAACTGTTTCTCAAGTATACTTGCATAAATCTTACCAGGAACACCTGGTAGGGAAATACTTCTGTAATTCTCACATTCAGTATTATTTCTGGTTTTATATATTGGTACTATGAGAACTCTACTTAAATCATCTGGAATTCGTTTTGCTGTCCAGGCCTTCTGAACTATGCAGTGTAGCTACTGTAAAACTTCTATACTTGAGCATTTCTGGTCAGATGTCATCTACTCCAGCTGCCTTTCCACATTTCAGGCTTTTGATGGCTTTTTCTATTTCAGGTATGGATATGTATTCCTGATTACATGTCTGTTGAGTGTTTTTTTCCACTGTGCTGTCATCACTGCTAGTTTCATGTCATCTGTAATTCCTTTAACAGCACTCTTTACTCCATTGCTGAGCTTTTTCAACAACCTCCAGAATATCTTGCCACCTTCTTGATATTTATTTTTCTTACCAAAGTCTTCCCATGACTTGTTTAGATACTTTTACACAGTGTTTAGCTTTCTTACATTTGTCTCTGTATTCTCTAATAGCTGACTTATTCACCAGGAACTTTGATATGCTTTCTTCTTTTCCTTCACTGCCTGTTTAACTTCCTGTGTCCACCATTCAAGTTCTGATTTTTTTTTATCCTTGCAGACAACCTCACCACATGACTCTCTGACTGAATCAGTCAATGTTTTCTTCAGGATTTGCCACTGAATCTCCAAGGTTCTTGTTCACAAATTCTTTCATTTTTTCTTCAATAACATTTGTGTATTTTAGTCTATAGTTCACACCTGAGAGCTGCTCAACTTTTATTTGCTTTAAAACTTTCTTCAACTTTCCCCTTTTCAAAATGAAGTTCAATTTTATCCTGCTCAAGACTAAATGGTGATCACTTCCAATTTCAAATCATCTGTGTACTCTAGTGTCCTGCACCAGTGAGAAAAGATCACTATCAACAATAATATGGTCATTGAGACTTTTCTTATTTCTTACCTCTTCAGTCCATTGAATTTGTGCACATTTTTATGTTGGAACATGGTGTTTGTAGTGACCAGTACATGTCCTGATCAGAAATCCAACAGGTATTTGCTATTATTATTAGCCTTGCGCTTTTCTCCGAATTTTCCCAACATATTTCTGTATGTCTGACAATCATTTCCTACTCTGCTATTTAGATCCACAACAAGGACCAACTTTTCCTTTTTCATCCTGTCAGTTGCTTTCTTTAAAGCCTCAAAAAATTCCTCCACTTCTACCTTTGTAGAACTTTCTGTAGGACCATAAGCACAAATAAGTCTCATTCTCCAGTTCCCCATTCTGATATTTGCCCACATCACTCTACATGATATTGCCTGCCATTCAAGCAGATTAGCATTGTATTTAGTATTTAATACTATAGCTACTCCTTCTCTTCCTTGATTGTCATTGCCTGAATATAACATTTTGTATTTATTGGTCAAAAAGATCTCAATTCAATGGAATCATTTTAAATTCTTTATTTAGCATACAGTTTTTCAATCATTCCTCCTGTTTTACTGGAGTATAAAAATTTTTACTTCTCGCAATTGAATATGACACATCAACTATGATTTTTTTTTTTTTCCAGTGAAAGACAATGATAAAGTCTATACAGTTTTAGATTTTACTAGTTTCCATCACTTTTTCCAATAGAACAACCAATAGATGCAATGTCTTTCAGACAGAAGTTGAAACTTTTCATTAGTGTATCTTCGAAGATTGAATTAGAACGTCTACTTCAATATATTATTTTATTTACTGATAACTTGTCGACAGTCTCACACTCTTGCAGTTTGAAAATTTATAATGCTAAGATTCCTTTTTGGAATCATTTTCTTAAAAACTTCCTAAAAACAAATCTCTGGTTGCCATTCTAATTTCCATTTTCTCTCTCTCTCTCTTTTTCCTCGTTACCCTGGTGCTGAATGCTCTGTCAGCTGTCAATCACCCATCAGTCTCCTCAGTGAGCATGTGCACTTATGTAAATGGCAAGAGAGAAGTTAGGTAGTAATGGCTGACTTGTCTTCATTAGTGTAAAGGGAATGTCTTCACAAAGAACAAAAGATATTTCAAAACTTAACTATTTTGAATTACTATAAAGAAGATTGAAAACATCACAACTATCAGAATCTAGTAAGCACACCAATCTTAAATGCCTTATATTTCAATAATGGGCACATCGCATGTGTCGATCATATGTAATCTGAAAGCAAAACTAATAATATACTAACATAAAGCAATTCTAAAAAAGATTCATAATTGTAAATTATGATTATTTTTACAGCATGTACCATGCATAAATGCTCTCATGACTTCATAGTTTACTTTTCATAAAAAAAGCTGTCTTCTACACAACATTGCTCACTTAGTTTTGGTATCTTGTCCATTTTTAGTAATGTAACAGTAGAAAACATATTGCAACTCCTTTCTAAAATCCTCCTAGACCTTTTTTTCACTCTAAGTACTTCCTTAAATCTTGGTATTTTAGTTTAGATAGCCAGCTATTGTCAGTGCCCTTGACCATATTGTTTAATCTGAGTCTCAAGTCCGGTTTAGTTCCGAAGGGTTGGAAAGAGGGGAAAATAGTTCCACTGCATAAAGGTGGATCCAAGACTACTGTTGCAAATTACCTATCGATCAGCATATCAGGAGTCGTTGTCAAGATCTTGGAAAAGGTAGTCATGGGAAAAATACAGGAATGGATTGATGAAAATGAGATACTGTATGGGGGACAGCAAGGTTTATTAAGGGTAGATCATACCTCAGTAACTTGCTCAGGTTTTATAACACAGTGACAGCTTAACTGGATAAGGGTAAGGGTGTTACAGTGATACTGTTGGACCTGGCTAAGGCCTTTGACAGGATACCATATGGAATTCTAATCCGTAAACTGCAACATATGGGAATGGATATAGGGTTGTGAGATGGATAGGAGGGTGGTTGATGGAGAGATATCAGAGAGTGGTTTATTCAGGGGTAGAGTCTAAAAGACGACGTGTGACTAGTGGTGTGCCACAGGGTTTCTGTTCTTTGACCACTACTATTTAATTTGTTCAT
Organism: Typopeltis vanoorti; assembly: GCF_054136105.1. Taxonomy (NCBI): domain Eukaryota; kingdom Metazoa; phylum Arthropoda; class Arachnida; order Uropygi; family Thelyphonidae; genus Typopeltis; species Typopeltis vanoorti. The sequence continues at coordinate 61,819,466 of NC_143570.1, read as the reverse complement.
TAACGATATAGGGAAGGAACTGAGAGGAACTGTTCATTTGTTCGCTGATGATGCAAAGTTGTTTGGGGCAAAAGTGAATGCAGAAGATGTCAAAATTTTGCAGGGTGATTTGGATAGATTGGAGGTCTGGGCTAAGGAGAATAGATGTCAATTTAATGTGGCAAAATGTAAGGTTATACATTTTGGGGTGAAAAGATTAGCAGCAGTATATCACATTGGTGGAACTGTACTCTAGGAGATTGATAAGGCCAGGGACTTGGGAGTGTTGGTGGATAGGGAGTTGAGGTTTAGGGGGCACAAATTTAAAAGTGGCTAAATCAGCTTATCAAATCACTTGGATGCTGAAGAATACTTTGACGAGCAGAGATAAGCAAGTTATTGTTGCTCTATATCGAGCCTTGATAAGACCCCATTTCGACTACTGCATCCATATCTGGTCACCTAGGTTTCTTCTCAATGGGGAGGAGGTTGATAGGATCCATAGGCGAGTGACCAAGATGATAGCAGGTCTATGGAATGAACCTTATGAAAACAGGTTGAAGATTTGTGGGTTGCAGAGATTGGTTGATAGGTGGGAAAGGGGAGATATGATTGAGACATTCAAATTGCTGAAGGGTTTCTATAGGATTAATTCAGAAAATATTTTTGAGAACAGGACTGGTGGTGGTGGGAAGACTAGGGGACATCAATGGAAGCTGGCCAAGAATGTGGTTAGTAAGGGTGTTAGAGCTGAGTATTTTACTTTTAGAGTGGTGAATGAGTGGAATAAGCTGCCCGAGTCTGTTGTGGGTGCTATGACAGTGAATGAGTTCAAGGCAGATACTGTGTGAATGTCGAATAGTTGTGATGGACATGATGTTTAGGGCCTCAAAGGCCTCCCTCGATGAATCTAAGGACTCCTTGGAGTCACCCGTAATAATAATATATAAACAAATTGAAAGTATAACAGCTCCATGTTGTTATTCCCCCCCCCCTTCCATTATGAACTAGTATGTGGAATCTTTTAAAACTTGGTACTCAGTGTGGTTCAAAGATAGTGTCTTTGCTTTTCAGCCCCAAGCTGGTTGAGGCATTCTATAGTTTTTTAACAGTATTAATCCTAGAATTAGTTGCATATTTGAAGCAGAAAAAAAAAAGAAGGGATTTTTTTTTCTTGGATACTTATTACAGGGTCTACCATAAACTGTAGTAGGAACATGGTAGATACATGCAGTCTTATTCCAGTTATTCTGAAAGGGCTATGAAAAAATTTTGTGTTATAAAAATGCTATTTGCTGAGCATGTGTGCACCTTCCTTGCGTTGTGCTGGAAAAAGTCTGGAAAAAGAAACAGAAGTTGGGGGGAGGGAGAAAAGTGAATCCATGCATAAATATACCAAAATTGATTAAAAATGAAAATTATAAAGGTGGGGGGGAATTGTCTTATACTTAAATAATTATCATATAAGATCTGATCTGATAAGATTATCTTTCAGCAACAGCACTGCATCTTGCAATAGAATATGGAAAGCTGATGTAGGGTGTCGGGTAAATGTGTGTGGATTAAAAGAAATTGTCCAAAATAACCCATTCTTCATACCAGTGTTAACTTATGGATTCAAAATCATCATCATCAAATTCCTGCCATGTACCCTCAAGGGGTGTACAGGAGGATTCAAAATCTTGAGTTAAAAATTAGTTAAAGATTAGAAAGTTCTGAGTAAAATTAGGGGAATAAACAGTTGCCATTGATAGCAGAATCATATTAGAAATGAAGATATTATAAAACAACTTGACATCATTAGTAACAATAATGTGTCACAACTAATCTAAGGTGGTATGACTGCATGTAGTGACAGTTCATCACTAAAGCTACATTATAATTCTAGTATAGCTGAAGGGAAATACTCCCAGGGAAATATTAGCTGCAGCAAATTTAGTGTTTTAACAGTCTTGTTTAATCCTGTAAATTTATTAAAGTAATGTTATAAAAATAAATTAATTTCATTAAATGAAAATTTAATGAAATTAATTTTGAATTAAAGAATTTTGAAGATTGAATTAAGATTTTATTTTTTACTATGCGGTCTTAGTAATTGCAAATACTAGTAATTATTGGTTATCCACGTAAGTTGTTTTTATTATTTCATTTACCTAAATTTTTCTTTTTGTTGTTTATTTTTAAACTGGAATACCAAGTGAATATCATGGGAAGATAACCACAGTTATTATGATCATTGCAACATAAAGATTGAATTAAGTAATTTAATTCTGGAGTTAAGCCGCATTTCTCATCACCCATTGCAAAATAACCACCTTGCTATTTTGGAAGCTCAAGATGGCTTCAAAAGGTATGATGTCTCTAGAGCAGGGTTCCTGAATTATATAATTATCTTCCCATCTGTGGGATTGATGTTTTTATAGTTTCACAACCTTTTGTGATTATGATTCATGTTTAAAAATAAAGTTTGCAATGTTTACTCATTTGGAAATTATAACTAATTCCATTTCAAAGACTTCCATGGTTTGAAAACCTAATAAAATGTATTTAACCACATAGAACACATTGATAGTAAAAATAAATAAATAAAATGTTTATTTAGACACTCGACTACTTTTGTGAAATAACTGTTTCACATATGGAGATAGTGAATAAAAAATTATGCTACAAGCACTTAATGATCACAGTGCTAAATATTTAAAAACGACTAAATTTAACAAACTCAACAACTAGAAGTAGAAGAAGAACGATCCCAACACTAGCAAAATTTGAGGATAGGAACCATCAAGGTGCATTTCGAAGGTACATTTATAAAATAACAATCAAGGAAAAGGAAGAGTAGCAATAGCATTCAACACTAAACATGAAGATAAACTTAAAAATGATCAACACAGTAGCACAAGAAAGTATACAGGTAACCCTCGTATAACGCAGATGTTAGGTTCCATAGAAATGCCGTGTTATATAAATCGCGTTATGCGAGACTCGGATCACATAGAAAAAGTAGGGTTATGTTCCGAAATCTTTTTTTTTTTTTTTAAATTATATAAACAACGACTTATACAACAAAAAATAGTTTTATTTAATTCAGGTATTTCATGTAAGTTAAGAAAACATGAACTATGAAACAAATACATAGTATAAAATTATAAAAATTACAAATTGTACGTAAACTTCATTGCACATAATGCATAAAAGTTTTAGACCAAATAAAATAAAGTGCATATTTTAATATTTCATAGCACAAGGATCGGTTAATAAACATTAATTTTTTCATGCAATCACCTGATGCATTACTACAAAACAGTAGAGTAATTCTATCTTTGTGAACTTTGAATCCAGGAGCTGATCTTGCATTTTTTGAAATATAGTTGTGTTTTTGCATTTTTTTTTCCAATATAACCTGGATTCATCTGCATTGAATACCTGGTCTGCACTATAAATGTTTATGAACTTTGAGAGCGTTTTGTTTAACAAGATTTCCATCCAAAGGAATTTTCTTTTGATTGCAATCTTCTATCCAGATAGAGATTTCTCCATTTTTTCCCATTAGAATATCGCGTACACAAGCAACGCACTTGACACTTACTGTTGACCCAGCAATAACACTTTCTCGGATTTTATGTTCATTTTGTTCGTTTATTCGAATTGTTGATTCATTTTACTTCAGAATCCTTGCAACAAATTCTGTTTTTTTCTCCATTTTTCAACCAATCCAAGATTTCAATTTTTTTTTCTTGAAGAGAAATGAATTTTCTTTTCAATGATGATTTTTTCCCCCTTTCGTTGCAGTTTTAGTGGCCATTACTATAAAAATAAATTTTTTACATAAAAAAAAAAGCATTACATATCAATTATGTATGTAACTCACCAGAAAATAAAGTGCTCAGCTTGAGATCAATACACTTATGATTTTTAATGCTCTTTCCTGGCAGAAAACGAAGACAATTTTCAACAATAAAAACACTTTACATGGTAAACAATTGACATACATGCATGCTAAAGGATATTTCCCCTAATATAAATTTGCTATATATAACTACATGCAGGATACAGGCAGACACAAATTTAACGAAGATAAAATTTGATTTTTAAGTCATGCGATGAAAATCATATTAAAAGATAAAGGGTTACTACAGTTTGTAGACCGTGTTTTTATCAAAACCACGTTGTATAAGTACCGCATCATGCGAGGGTTACCTGTATTTAATATACTGCCAGATATTTCAGTTTGAAAATAACAAGCTAGCATCAGTGACAGAAAACAGTCTTTTACAAGGTAGAATACAAACAATTGATCTTTCAAATTAGAACGAGCCACATGATGTTATATCACTAATTATGATATCATTTCACTGAAGAAAGGTAAACATACGAGTGCAGAAATAAATTACCTGTATAAATTTACGATGTCATACAAAAAAACCTTAATTTATGAAATCATATTGAAGATATCATTAGACAGCTGTAGTATCTAGAAGGTATTAATTAAAAAAAAAATGTGTTATTCAGATCAGACTTTCCCATATTTTTAACAAGGATATGCAGTCATTCTGGTTCAAGCTAGGGCATTGAAGTATCCTCTGCACTCTCTTTGAAAAGGCATTCAGATTTATATCAACATCTGTATAAATGGTGAGTTTTAGACCAGAGAATGTTGTGGTTTGTCTATTCCATGTTGTACCAGTCCAGACTTATCGGATTTGTTGTGAAGAATATAAGATTGATGTTCTTGTATTTTTTTTTCTATAGCACATCAGTTGGTCTAAAGTAAGAAAGATGGGTCACATGGAACTTGGTATACACAGAAGAGACTTAGTTGAGCGTTTATCTTTAGATAATGGGAAATAGGTGGATATTTTATTGATAGGAATGTAAATAGTTAGATCACTTTTCTTCAGAATTCTTGAAATTGGTTCTGAAATTCTGGAGATATATGGGATTGGAACTCAATGTATAGATTCTTTGTTGTTTTGGTTTGGCTTGTAGGATTCGAACAGATGTTGTGTAGTCCTTTAGTAGAAACCATTTAATTTCATGTAATGTTTGATAGTAGAAAGTTCTTTCTGTAACTGATGGAGAGCTAGAACAATTAGTTCTAGCTCGTCGAATTAAATATTTTATGATTCCTGTCTTTTGAGAAGGATGATGAGCAGATTGTTTGAGAATGTAATGTCTAGTAAAAGTGGGTTTTCTGTAAACAGATGTTGTTAAATTACCTGATAGTGAGCAGAAGAGAAGGATGTCTAAAAAAGGATAATTTGTTATCTTTTTCAATTTCTATGGTGAACTTGATATGAGGGTTAAAGTATTGATTTTGGCTAAAAAGGAAGGTAAGGAATCTGTTGTGAGGCCACACTGCAAAAAATGTCTTCTATATATTTAACCGAGAATATTACTTCTTATAGGCCCATTAGACAGACGTAGATACTACATCTGTCTAATGATATCTTTAATATGATTTTTATAAATTATGTTTTTTTGTATGACATTGTAAATTTATACAGGTAATTTATTTCTGCACGTGATTAGCGATGTAACATCACGTGGCTCATTCTAATTTTGAATGATCAATTGTTTATATTCTACCTTGTAAAAGACTGTTTCCTGTCAAGCCACATATTAAATGAAAAATAAAATTTGAAAGTATATTTAATATATTGCCAGATGAAATATCTGGCAATATATTAAATATACTTTCTTGTGCTAATGTGTTGATAATTCTTAATTTCATGTCACAATTTTCTCTCAAAAGTAAAAGAAGATAAACTTAATTGGAAGGCAGTTTCGAGTAGTTATTGGGGCAAAATGCAAAATAGACAAAGGAAGAAGTGCAGGAATTATTTTGAGTCATTAGAGCAGACAGCTGACATAAAGAAAATGGAAAAAGTGGTCCTTTCTATATCAGACATGGCTGACCTGTGTGGGTGGCATTGCTGTTACAATTCTAGCTACATCACTAATAACCTCAGTTTCGATGAGCTGTCATACTTTTCCACTTATTTTACCCCCCCCCCCCCACCAAAACCGGCCATGATGTCTATAGACATCTAGCTAAATCTGGATACAATTCCATAACGTCCGTTGAATAACATGGATAAGAAGTGCAATTTGTTCTCACTATTTCATCCACCTGGTAGGGAGGTTAATTCTTTTTAAGGATTTAAAAGAATTAAATTCCTTTATTTTGGCATTTACTGGTTTTTCCATGCATGCTTTACTTTTGAACATTCCATTTTGTCCAAGTAGGCTTCAAATCTTCATTTGAACTCGAAGAGGATGATCCTGAGTTACTAATGCTTCTAGTTTCATCCAGTAGTTCAGGTGTTTCAGGTAGTTCTTGTAACCCTTTCATGCGAACTGCATGAAAGGGTTACACTTCATAGATTGCCTGTTTTCTTGAAGTAATTTGGTCATTATTCAGCAAAATATGGTTCATTTGGATCAATGTAAATGGCAGCTAATAGGATTTGATTATCCAGCAAGAGATCCTTTCTTTTCTTCATTGAAGATACAATACTATCAGCAATTAATTGTCCACTTTTGTTCAGGCAATACATCTAGCTCTTCCACTCCAACAAGAATTTACCAGGTGTTATGTTAAATCCTCATATTGCAACTTCTTGGTGACAGTAAAAGGGTGAAAAAGTAGCCTTTCTAACTCTGTCACTTTGTCCTACTGGCTTTCAGTTAGCAAAATATTTATGTTGTCCAGATCTTCAAGAAAGCTGTTTAGCTCAAGCAAATGACTTATCATCAAATAAGTGCTTTCCCATTGTGTTGCCTGATCCAAAATGGTTCCTTTTCCAGCACGTCTATGCAGAATAACATCTGTTTTAGGGGGCCCTAGCTGCAACAGCTACTTGCCAACGAGAGTAGCTGCATGGTGATCTTTCAATCCATCTCTTATTGCTAGCTTCAGAGTATGAACAACACAATGCATATGCTGAACTGTAATTAGCTTAGATACTTCTTCAGCGATACCATCTAAAATTTCAATGCTCTCTTCTGTTTGTGGTGTTTTTGAATTACTTGCAGAAACATCATCTTCTAATATTTGTGTGATTTCTTTGTCAAATTCATTATCTCAATTGTGCTTAACATATTTTAAGCATTATCTGTTACAATAATAGAACCTGCTCCTTTTTAATTTCAAATCCTTCTAAAACATCTTCCACTAACTTTTGAAAATATTCGCTGTTGTAATATACCTGGGTGTCCTTTACTCCCAGTGTCTGAGTTAATATTTTATTGTTTTCATCAACAAATTAATTGTCAACAAATCTGACATTAATAGCAAAGTAATTGACTCTGTGGTGTGTCTGTGTGTGTGTGTGTGTGTGTGTGTGTGTGTGTGTGTGTGTGTGTGTGTGTGTGTGTGTGTGTGTGTGTGTGTGTTCTGTTATGTTCTATCGAGTTATTTTCGACTCCTTGTGATTCTATGAACATACACTCTCCATTCAGATCTATCCCTGGCCATATCTTTCAGAATTGACAGGCATATTCCAGTTGCTTCTTTAACTTCATGCACCCATCTAATTCTTGGTCTTCCTCTTCTCCTACTTCCATCAACTTTAGCGGTCATCTTCTCCAGACTATCATTTGCTCTCATAATATGTCCAAAGTATTACAATTTTTGCTTGATCATAGCTTCGAAGGAGCAATCTGGCTTTATTCTAAATCACTGATTTATTGGTTTGCTTTGTAGTCCATAGTATTCTTAGTAAGCATCTCCAAACCCATAATTCAAACGCACCTATCTTCCTTCTTTTACTCTTTCTCGGAGTCCAACTTTCACATCAATACAGTACTATAGGGAATACCATTGCTTTCACAATTCTGATTTTTGTTGCAAGGCTAATATCTTTATCTTTAAAGATCATGCTTCAATTTGTCATTGCTATATTTAGGCCATATTTAGCACTTTCTTCTTTAACTTTAATAAGTTCCTCCAAATCTTCTTTGCATTCTGCTAGCAAGGTGATGTCATCTGCATACCTCAAATTATTAATATTTCTGCTGCCAATTTTAATTCCAACTGAAGATTCCTCCAGCCCTGCCATTCTTAAAATGTATTCGCTGTACAAGTTAAACAGATACGGAGATAAAACACATACTTGTCGCACCCCTTAACCTATAGTGAAATACTCAGTTTCTCCAAGATCTGTTCAGACAGTAGCTTCTTGTTCATAATAAAGATTCCTCAGAAGGATAATGAAATGCTCTGGTACTCCCATTGTTAACACATTCCACAGTTTCACATGATCTACAGAGTCAAAAGCTTTGCTATAGTCAAGGAAACAAAGGTATACATTCTTCTGATATTCCTGTGCTCTTCCTATTATCCATCTCACATGGCGATTTGATCTCTTGTTCCTCTACCTTTTCGAAATCCTGCCTGTTCATCTGGCATTTCTCTCTTCATGAATGGTTCCAGTCTTTTCTGAATGATCTTAAATTTACTTGCATGAGAAATCTGTGCTATAGTTCTGTAATTTTTGCACTCTCTTGCATCGCCTTTCTTCAATAAAGGTATATAAACTGATTTTTTCCATTCCCTAGGCCATGTAGTTGTGATCCAAATTCACTGACATAGAGCTGTTAAAATTTTAACTGCCTCATCTCCTAGGGCTTTGAGCAGCTCATTAGGTATTCCATCTCCTCCTGGTGCTTTCTTACTGGGTAGCTGTTGCAGTTCCCACCTCACTTCACTCTCCAGTGGTACTGGCTCCTGTCTATAATCCTGCTCTTCAAATTTCTCAGTAATTTTGGAGTCCTTTCTGTAAAGGGCTTCTGTATACGCTTTCCATCTTTCTTTGATGTCTGCAGCTTCTGTAAGATATCCTTTGTGTTTACTTTTCAATATTGTCACCATAGCCCTAAACTTCCCTGTTAGTTCTCTGATCTTTTTGAAAAGATCTCTTATTTTTTCTTTCTTCTTTTGGTCTTCTATTTGTTGGCATTCCTGGTTAAAGTATTTTTTCCTTGTCTCTTCTGGCTTGTTGTTGAAACTCTGCATTCAAATGCCGTACTTCCTGCAAATTTCCTGTGGCCTTCATTTTCCTCCTTTCCTGAGCAGTTTTGATGGCATCTTATGACAGACATTTAAACTTCTGCTTACAAACTGTTGGAATATTCTTCTTTCCTTCTGTTTTAATTATATCTTTGATCTCTTCCCATAGTTCATCTGGTTCTCTTTCACACAAATTGAGTGTGTTGAATCTGTTCTGTATACTAATATTGTATTCAGCTGGTATGTTTCCAAGATCATATCTGATCAATATTTGTGTTGTTTTCAGTTTCCGTAATTTCACATGTATCGTAGCCACTAATAAGTCATGGTCTGTTCCACAGTCTGCACCTGGAAAAGTCTTGATAGATTGAAATGCACTTCTCCGTCTTTGTCCAAGTATATAGTTAATTTGATTTCTGTATTGTCCATCAGGTGATATCCATGTGTTTGTGCTATTTAAAGCAGGTGTTGTTAGCAACAAACAAAGAATTCTCTGCACAAAACTCAACTAGTCTCTTCCCTAACAGATAAGCTTTGGTGTTGATGGTTATTCATGACTTATTTTTCACGGTATTAACAACACCACAAACACTTTTATCAACAAAGATGTTTTATTAACGCTTATATTTCGCTGATTTTCAACTCGGCATCATCAGAGCACAACACACTTGTAAACACGACAGTGAGTGAAACAGTATAATTGCAAAAGACAAAAGATCTAAAGTCCTCTTTTTGGCACCCTCTAATGGGAAAAAAAAAAAAAAACAGCAGTTATCTAGGAGTTTTTCTTAGGATAACTGTCTCCCAAATTTTTGGCAAATTAATGCAACCATATTTGTTATGGTTGGGAGAATTCTTCAAAGCCATTGCTGACTCAAAAAATAATCTTTCAGATCTATAACGACTCCCAAATAGCACATTCATTTTCCTCCATCTAATCCTGTGTGAAAGTGACCAAAGCGTGGTCTGCCAGTCCCGACTTGCCATAGTAATAGTAGTGAATGTATCTTTCATGTTCTTCCAGGCGAATGTTCACTGATCTTCCTGTTTGCCTATGATAGGCCAAGTCACAGTCACACGGAACTTCATACACTCCTGGGTGTGCTAAAGAGTGAAGTTTATCCTTAGGCGAGCGGATCAGAGTTGCCAGCTTGACATGAGGTTTGAAAGTGGTGCGAAGGCCATGTTTCAACAATATTTTGGCTATCTTTTCCGATGTACCTCTGATATAGGGAATAGAAATGGTCATGTTGTATTCTTGATAATGGGCCTATGTAGTATTTTATCTATTTTGTAGGGATTGTAGCCGTTGGCTAAGAACGTATGGCACAGGTATTGGAGTTCAGTGGTCAGAGCTGTATCGTTAGAACAAATGGCTCTGGCACTGTGTGTAAGTGTTTTTAAAATGCCATACTGTTGGACTGGATGATGATGTGACTTTATGTAGGTATCTTCCTGTGTGTGTAGGCTTTCTGTAAATGGAAAAAGATAGTGATCCATCTGAAAGGCAGGTGACTAATGTGTCAAGAAATGGTAAACAGTTATTTGATTCTTTTTCTACTGTGAAGTGAATTTTGGGATGTTGGCTGTTTAGGTAGGTGACAAAAGCATCCAAAGTGTCTTGTCCATGGGGCCAGATGGCAAACACATCATCTACATAGCGTAACCACACTTGTGGCTTGTATGTAGCTGTGGTAAGTATTTTATTTTCAGTGTTCCATGTAAAAATTTGCTAACGGGGGAGAGAGGGGGGGAACCCATAGCAGTACCATTAATCTGTTTGTAGAATTTTCCTCCCCATGTAAAGTAACCTGCATTCATGGTAAATTGAAATAATTCAAAAATATCTGGGGAAAATTTAGACTTGATTAAATCAAGAGTGTCTATAAGTGGTACATTGGTAAATAAGGAGGTGACATCGAAACTAACCATTATGTTTGAATCTTTTAGGATTAGATTTTTAACCAGTGTTTTGAAATGGATTGAATTTTTTACAAAAGTAGAGGAGTTGCCAGTAAGGGGGGGGCAAGCGACTTGGCTAAATGCCGGGCCAGTTTATATGTGGGACTATCTATGCTATCAACTATGGGGCGTAGGGGAATATTAGTTTTATGGATTTTTGGTAGGGTCTCGATGTATAATTTGATATGTGGAACTGTCACATATGAGATCTTGCGTTTTTCTGTTATACTCTTCTTTATTCATGATAACTGTTGCATTTCCTTTATCGGCTTTTGTAATAATAATATTTTTATTATTATATAACTTTTTTAGGGCAGTTATTTGCTTACGTGGCATATTGCTTTTTGCAAAAAGCAATATGGCATGTAATCTTCGCACATACTTGACCGAAGATAATTCTTTATCAATTTTCATTTGTTAAAAGAACGCTCTGCACTTGCTATAGTAACTGATAATGTAAAGAAAATTTTCAATACAGTTAGTACATTTGGAAATAGTTCATTATAACTATTGTTTAATATATATTGCAATATGTCTTGCGCGTTATTTACATTTTTTTGGTCCAAGATCAATTCTCATAAATCAATTTCCTGGATTAAGTCTTCATTTACATCTTTACTATAATATTTTACAAAATCCTTTGAGCAGTTTTCTAGTTCATTTTATGCACATATCTTTACTGGCCTAGTACCATAGCTGTCTGTTCATTAGTCATTCGTTCATTAAGTATCTCAAGTCTTGTAAATTACTGCTAATTTTTGCTTGAAAATAATGGGAAAGCAGATGGTGCTATTTGGGTAGGATGCACACAAGGAAACTGCTCTCTAGGCAAGAAATAGCAATTGCAATATATGCGGGGATTTTACAAAAAAAACTGAAAACTTTAGTTTCCGAAAATCAATGTAAAGGAAATTTGCTTTTATATCTAATAAGTAAAACATATTAATTGGCAATAAATACTTCCAATCCATATTTTAATGACTTACAATTTAATAAAATCCAAAAACACTTTAGAAAACGGATACGTTCTTTACGAAACATGAAAAGATATATCAAATGATGGTAAAGGAGTCATGCCACGTCTGGATGCCTGACGAATAATGCAACAACTGAACTGGACAAAACTTGTACATCAGTGTATCGCGGAGATATATTGATGGCTTGGAAATAGGATGTTTGTTTCTAATTTTCTTATTACTTATTATTATGAAACAGTTGGTAGAGTTTAATTAATTATTGCATTTTTATTTGGTATAGCTGTACTTAATAAAATTGTATTATATTAAAATGTGTCAGCGAAGATGTTTGAAATGTATTTTTTTATTTAATTATTTTTTAAGATGAGCCCTGGGTTATGTGCCAGAGAAAAAAAAGAAGTCATTGGCATGCCACGTTTGGCAGGCATGTGAAGGGTTGTCCACCCCTGCTCTAGACTAATCATATATAAAGAATATAATAAATATTTTTTCAACGGTTTTGATAACGAGCCAAATGATATAAATGTGTAACAGATTAGGAAAAAACTAATGAAGAATCAGGCTTTTTAGGGTAAAAATGAAATCGTGTTTGTTAATTTTTATACACTGCATAAACGCATCAAAAGGGTTAAGTAAAAACCCTAATATAATAGAGAAACACGGAGATATTATTATTACCGGGGGCCCTAAAATCCTGTCGATGAAACCCCTTTAGTTATAAGCAAAATTAGAAGAAAAATAAATAAATACGTTTCTGCAAATGTGTACTGATTGTGCCCACTCGATCATGGGACCCGGGTGCATTGCACCCACCGCACCCCCCCAGATGGCCGGCCCTGACTATATGGGTTAACATGCAGTGGGGAGATTATGAGAATCATGTAGCTGTAATAGCACTCCACAAAGTTAGAATGCAGCCACCTGTTATTTTCAGCATGCCAAAAACACTTGAGACTAGTACGATGTTTGTGTATCGGACTATTAACTTTTACAATGATACAAAGATGTATCTGGCTGCCAAAGAACAGGTTGACGATGCTGTGTTAGTACATAACAGTTTGTGAAGGCACACACCTCTGCCATAATCCTGTGAGAATGCAGAAAGTGATGTCACATGAGATGAACTTTTCACAGAGAATGGTATACTAACTAATGACTTGGGTGGGGGTGAGAGCCTATTGTTGCTCTTCTGGACACTTGCCAGCACCACAACTTATGTGACAGAGGGTGATAAAATCAAAGGCACTCTCTGGTGGTGTGTGAACAACAGACACAGATATCCTCCTCACAGATGAAAAGATTTTCACCACTGAAGTCGTCTAACCGACAACGATTGGATATATGACCAGGATGGTCACACAGCACGTGTCATAGCACCCAGGATTCAGAGGTCATCACCCTGAATCAGGGATGGTTTGGTGGGGGGGTGTCATATCAGGGGGTTTCCAAGTTGCATTTATGCAAGAAAGGGATTAAAACCTCCATCAAAATCTATTAAGACACCTTGCTGGAACCTGTGGTATGGCTCCTGAACAATACCTTGTTTCAAAGTAAACACTGTGAACCTTCCAACAGGGAAGGTCCATTGTGTTTCTGTTTGATGTTGTGCGTGCCGCTATTGATATGTGGCCTCACAGTTTTTGGGCATGCTTGAAGGCAAAAGGGAAACCTTTCGAACATTGTGTGCTGTTATTTGCACGTTATGCATGTGGTTTGTATATAATATAAAAACTGTAAATAATATAAATAATAATTAATAATAATAAACATAAAAATATTAAAAATAATAAATATAAATAATATGTAATAATAATAAACTGTAAATAAAAGCTGTAAATGATTTACTGATAGATTAAAGGTTTATGCATTCAAGTTGTAACAGTATTTATGGCTTGGCTAGGTATAAATGTGTGTTGGAGGAAAAAAGTGGAAAAGAATAATATTTTTTTGTAACATATACATTTTTCATGTGCAGGCTTAGAATATATTCTAGAAGTGTGGAAAGTTCTTCACCATGAATTTCTTCATTACCATTGTATATTGTGTGATAAAAAGATGTTGGAAAAAGATGTGACTGTACACCTGCTATCTTCTACTCATAGAGTAAATTATCTGGTAAGTCTATTAAGAGTTCAGAATTTTCATTTTAAAATAATTTTAGCCATCCCTGATTTCAGATGTTAATTGAGTTTCAATTCTTCCATTATGATGATTAAAAATGCCAACATTATTTTTGCTTGTCCTGACTGGCAAGTGATTAGCAATAATTGCTAGGCAAGAAGATATAAATTCCTTGTGCAGTTGTTGACAAATGTGAAGGGTGATTTTTGCTCTTAAGTGTGATTATAATACTCAGACATCTCTGTGGAGTTTAAAGACTCGTTGCAGGAGGTCCACATGCTATTATTCACACAATACCTCTCTCTCATACTTTTCTTTGAATTCAATCATTGACAGAACTTTCAACTGACTCTGCACCTCAATTTGCCACTCAAAGTAAAAAAAAAAAAAAAAAAAAAAATCTAGTTACTTAAATATAAAGAGCCAACAGGCTTCATTTTAGTAATATAAACATTAATTAAATTATTAAAAACATTAATTAAAACAATGTGGGATCTAATATCCCCTTAATTTAATTTAAAAAATCTAGTCCTTCATGCCTCTGCTGACCACACTCTTGCACAGTTTCCAGGGGTGACTCCTTGTTCTTATACTTTTCATCTATTGAAAAATTTCTTCTTTGGCAAACATAAACTCTTAATAATAGTGTTTCTATTATATCTCTTCTTCTTCATCTATTTACTAAATTTTGTTTCCCACAAACCTTCAAGCTCTCCCTCTAGGGAAACACGACCAAGAATAGACAAACAAGTTTTACTTTAATTTTAAGTTATTTTTATATTAACTTTCCTTTCATGGCTTTTGGTGTTTTGGAATGATACACAAGCAATGGTTTTAATTTGAAATTACTAGTGGTGTTACTGCCCAGAAGAAGGGCAAGGGTTAAATGATCTTTTGCAGCTTTGAATCCTGGTGCTTGCTTTTGTTCGTGCGATATAAATGTGCGCTTTGGCATTCTCTTCCAGAAAAGTCCCATTTCATCAACATTAAAAACTACTTCAGAAGGATAATTTCCTCTTTCAATTATGGCTCTTAAAGTTGATAGAAAGGCTGAAGTAGCTTCAGTATCTGCACTCGCCACTTCTCTGGTGATTCGAATGTTGTAGTGGTTGTTTCTTTTTTTTATATCTATCGAACCAACCTCTACTAGCTGCAAAGTTTTCGCTTGTATCCTCCCTTTATTTTTGAATGTGATTAAAAATACTTCATCTTTTCCATGATTATTGCCAGACTTAATGGCATGTTGCTTCGGTTTCATCATCAATCTAAATGGAAAGATGTTTCTCCATTTCCTCTAAAACATTGCTTCTGGATTGGGTTACCTTTGTTGCAGAAGACATTGTGGTTGCTGAACACTAAATTTTATCCTTGTTTTTTAAAATCATTCGTATAGTAGAAGTAGACAAATTTAAACGTTTCCAATGTCAACTTAACGTTCACCTTTTTATAATCGCCTCAACACTTGCATTTTAATATCGAGCAAAATGATTTTTTCTATAAATTATGTTTTCTTTTAACTATTCGCTGATTGGTTTGGGTTCGGGAATAGTCGTGTTATATACGAATCAAGGGGAAATTGAATCAAATTTAATTTAGTGCTTTTTTTAGATTTCAAGTAGAACTGCATTATATCGAATCATGGAATATTTAATGCTTTTTTAGGGTTTGGGAAAAAACCGTGTTATAGCGAATCATTGTTAATCAGGGTAGCGTTAAATGGGGTCTTACTGTGTGCGTGTGTGCGCATGCATGCGTATGTATAGGAAGTATTCCACAGACCTGTTTTCTATCTTGATCGTTTACTTCTGGATCCTCTCTACTACTTGACTCATCCTATAGAACCCAGGTTATGAGATCTATATGCATCAATCCACAGGCCATATTATAGTATTATAAGTGAAAATAGGAACCTCTTTATCTTTGCTTATCAGTGTGTTCAACATACATATGAACTGGAAAATTTCTTTGTGTCCACAGTTACTTCCTGAATTTTTAGCTTCACAGTTTCCCTTTTGTCCTGTTCTGTCATTGACAGTATTAGCAAGTTACTACAATCTATTTAAATCAACCGCATTATCTTTATTTACTGTTGCCCTCAGCAAACATGCTAACTCCATAAATCAAGTCCTATATGATTGATATACGAATTAAATAATAGCAAGTACAGAGCCTTACTGCTGTTATTCATGCTACTATTCGCTCACCTCCTGGACTTAGCACCCTCTTATTCATATCACCAGCTTCATATCATTCCTATTTCACTCTAGTATATAGTCTGCGTGGGGCAAACCTGTGACACACGTGCCATAGAAAATTTTACTGGCATGTCAACGATTTACAGGTGATATCCTTTTATACGCTTATAAATTATTCAACCATTTTTTTAAATTGTTACAATACATACAAGTTAAATTTTGTTTTACACGAGAGAGCAGCTAAGAAGATGTGCATATGATTGGTGCAGTAATAAACAAAAGATCGAGCGATCCAAAGACAAAAGCAACAGGCAATTTTCTTCAACTGAATTCCATAACATCTGAAACTGTCATAACAACATTCACTATAAATTTCTTAGTTTTAACACATTCATGACGGAGTGTTGTTTATCGTTCCGATGGAACTTCTCATTACCGGCGGGCTCCACTCGCAAAAAAGTTCAACCCTTGGTTGAATTTTATTGCTGCCTGTTTGCATTTGAGCTGGCAGGCAAACTCACACCATTATATGGCATGTTTCAATTCATGGTAGTATTTTAGTTGAAGTTAGCCTTTGTGATCTGTCATAATGACATCAAGAATTTCAAATGCAAAAAACAAACACTTATTTCATGTAATTGAAAAATGGACAATAGTTTTTAGTTAGATACTGTATTTCCGGTGCAACATATGCTTTTGCTCGAGTTTATACAGCATAGCTTCTGTATGAGGGGATATGTGATTCATTAGTTAGCGCCATTTTTATTCCAGCTGTCTGTAATTGCACTATTTGTTGAGAAATATATTACACAGACTGCAAAAGTCTCTGTACTTTATTCGGTGATACAATAAAACTACAGGTAACCCTCGTGTAACACAGGTGTTAGGTTCCACAGAAATTATATAAATCGCATTATGCGAGACTCAGATTACATAGAAAAAGTATGGTTATGTTCTGAAATCGTTTTTTTTTTTTTAAATTATATAAACAACGACATATCCAACAAAAAAATATTTTTATTTAATTCAGATAATTCATGTAAGTTAAGAAAACACATAAACTATGAAACAAAATACATAGTATGAACTTATAAAAATACAAATTGTACATAACCTTCATTGCCCATAACACATAAATGTTTTAGGCAAAATAAAATAAAGTGTATAATTTAATCGTCATCACTATCTTCAAAACGAACATTTTGTAGATGTCCTTTATTTACAAGTGGCCAGATGTCGTCATCACTTGAAATCTCTTGAACATCATTTGTATAATTCTCATACTTCGGCTGGTTTAGTCATCAAGAAGTCAGTAATAAGACCTTGCTTACCACTATGCTGCAATTTTTTTATTAAGTTCATAATACGGAGCTAAACAAATATCCAATTGTCTCGTGAATTTTTCGGAGCACTCCATTGAGGGATCGTTATCCATAAAATAACTTTCTAATACTCTTGCCAAGTCCAATCCTTCTGCTAATTTCTTTAACGGATTCATCACAATCAGAATCTTCGACAGAACTTTCCTCGCCTTTTTGGTTCGACATCATCTATTAATTGTACCCGTTCCTCCTCATTTAAATCTATTTCCCTGTCAGTTAATTCACTAATTTCGTTTTCAACGATATCGCAAAAGCCCTCTATGTGGCCATTACTATAAAAATAAAATTTTTACATAAAAAAGCATTATGTATGTAACTCACCAGAAAATAAAGTGCTCAGCTTAAGATTAACACATCTATGATTTTTAATGCACTTTCCTGGCAGAAAACTAAGACAATTTCAACAATAAACATTTTATATAGTAAAGAATTGATGTACATGCATGCTAAAGGTTATTTTCCCTAATATAAATTCGCTACTTATAACTACATACGCGATACGGGCAGATGCAAATTTAACAAAGATAAAATTTGATTTTTAAGTCGTGCGGTGAAAAACCATGAAAAGATAAAGGGTTACTACAATTTGTAGACTGTGTTGTATAAGTATCGTGTTATATGAGGGTTACCTGTACTTGTATTTCTTGCATCTGCAGTATAATGGCTGTTGGGGAGGGCATGTTAACTGTGGGGAGTGAGTTACTATCGCCTCGACGTAAACATGTTTAAACGTTTTTCTTGTGCGAGGTATATGCAAAACTTTTTAATGTCTCTCTTCATAAAGTAAAATCAGGGGTGCGAGTTATACGCGAGGGCAAGTTATATTCGAGTATATATGGTAAGCGTTTCGCCGACAAGTTGACATCCTTTTGCTGCTTTCCCTGCTCAGCTGACTTCTGTGGCAAGTTATAATGCATAAATATTTTTCTCACTTTTTTTTTTTTTCAAACCAACATCATTAAAATCAATTTAGTAATATAATTGTCAATTTTACACTGAATAACATTTATAAATTTATATATAAATAAATATTATAAATAAAATAATATATTTATAAAATTATAAATAATTTTTTATAAAATATAAATATATATATTATAAATTTAGAAATAAATAAATTAAGTTAGATTAATTTTCTATTAATTTTTCCCCTATTAAAAACTGCCTGGCATGTCAGCAACTTGATTGGTAAATTTTTGGCACATCCTGGCATGTCAGCAACTTTATTTGTAAATTTTTGGCACACGCACATAAAAAGGTTTGCCACCACTTGCCTAGTGGCTATGCGCTTCGCAACCATATGCCTGGGGAAGGAGTGTCCTAGGTCGATTCCCGTCGACGACATGAGGAGTTTAAGGATCTTTCTCAGCCATGGCTGAGAAAGATCTTGGGCATGGACCGCAGGGTTTCTCCCTCCCAGTTTATCTGGGGTTTTTCATCTCACAAGCATAATAAAATTAGTTTAATCCTTTAGTTAATCTTTGGTATAATAAAACTTTCAACATCTCACAAGCAGGCAAACCGGCCACGTGAAACACACAGGCTACAATCAAAAAAATTCATACTTTATCCTCATTAAGAGGGCTCATCTAGTCCTAAGTGGCAGTCAAGGAACGGAAACCCCACAGGAATAAAATGGAAATAAAAAAACTCCAGTATATGAAAGATAGTTCAGTAGATTTTAAAAAACATTCAACACAGTAAAGATTTATTAAAAATTATGAACAGATATTTTGTGCTGGAAATAGCAGCACAAAATCAATCAGTAAACCAGAAAATACATGCCCCTAGCTAGAAAGATAATATTAAAAATAAATAAATAACTAAAAATGATCAGTTTCTTTTTGGTATTTGATAAGGATGAGAACTTCCGGACTTTTGGGATCTAGAGGCAGTCATTCCAGTTTAAATATGTTTGGTATAATAAAACTTCTGAACTTTTCTTGGCCTGATGTTTGTATTAACAACTGCTTTTATGAATTAGAGGTATCATTCCAAGATACTGTCCTCATACTTGGCAACATCATTACTGGATGTAGTACTGATGTTCAGTAGTTCCTTTTTTTCTGCTAAATGGCTTATCAATCCAGATATGCTAAATTATAATCCTAAGGAATTTGATAAACACCAGCTAGAGATGGAGATGAAAGCTTGCCTTTTGTAGTTGACAAAAAAATTAGAAATCTTGTTGAGTATATATCTAGGTGTTGAATGAAACTCCAAGATTGTGCTAGTTGATTCCAAGATGCCCAAAATGTATGTAATAGGAACTCCACATTCTATTGTGATACCTTTTGGTGTAGGATTGCAAGGATCCAAAATCCAATGAATATGTTAGAGCTTATATAGTTATTTGATTGCAATAAGGTTTTGCTGTGAAGATGAGAAACAGACGATGTTCTAACAACCCCAATTTTAGGAGAAATAATGAGCAGAACTTTGGATGGATGGATGGATGTATATTCTACCAGTGCTGGTATTTTATAATAAACACTGGTGGACAAAGTGCCAGAGGATGTATAAGTAAGAAGGATATATCCAAGAAAAGTAAACTCGTGAAACTCTCATGCTATATAGCAAACTTACTAAGCAGATATATATAGCAAACATATCTCTACATATTAAACAGAAGGAGAGTTGAGGATGAATGGTCAAGCACAAAGTATCCTCCAGATAGTTCATCATCAATTTCCTGATATATACTTTCAGGCAGATATACAGGATAATAATTTATTTATTTGTGTGGGGTTCCCCCCATTCCTCGACCGTCCCTTAGAACTGGTTGAGCCCTCCTAGTTAGGGATTAAGTATGTATTTTATGACTGTATATCCATGCATGTTCACGGGCCGGTTTGCCTGTTCTGAGGGACAAAAATCCCCGAGTTTCTGGGTGAAAAAACCCCTCTACCTTCGTATGAGATTGGTGAACTCACCTTTAGTCGAAAGAAACCAGATAAAGGTTCCTCACATCAGGGATGGGAATTGAAACCAGGTCTTTTCAACCAAATCGCTTCATCTATACCGATTGAGCTACGGACGCTCAGGATAATTATGATAGTACCACATGAAAAAGTTCCACCATTACTAACTTCCAGTCAACAATTTTCCTCCAAATTAATCTGTTATTTAAATTAAGGGGATATTAAATCCAACATTGTTTCAAAACCGAATAAGAAACTCAAAGATCGGAATCAAAGAGTTTCATGCCGAATATAGTAACTATAGATCTTTGAGTTTCTTATTCGGTTTTGAAACAATGTGGGATTTAATATCCCCTTAATTTAAATAATGTTTACATTGCCGAAATGAAGCCTATTGGCTCTTTATTTTAAATAATCTGTTATCTTTCAAGATTCCAATATAATCCTAAGGAATTTGATAAACACCAGCTAGAGATGGAGATGAAAGCTTGCCTTTTGTAGTTGACAAAAAAATTAGAAATCTTGTTGAGTATATATCTAGGTGTTGAATGAAACTCCAAGATTGTGCTAGTTGATTCCAAGATGCCCAAAATGTATGTAATAGGAACTCCACATTCTATTGTGATACCTTTTGGTGCAGGATTGCAAGGATCCAAAATCCAATGAATATGTTAGAGCTTATATAGTTATTTGATTGCAATAAGGTTTTGCTGTGAAGATGAGAAACAGACGATGTTCTAACAACCCCAATTTTAGGAGAAATAATGAGCAGAACTTTGGATGGATGGATGGATGTATATTCTACCAGTGCTGGTATTTTATAATAAACACTGGTGGACAAAGTGCCAGAGGATGTATAAGTAAGAAGGATATATCCAAGAAAAGTAAACTCGTGAAACTCTCATGCTATATAGTCAAGCACAAAGTATCCTCCAGATAGTTCATCATCAATTTCCTGATATATACTTTCAGGCAGATATACAGGATAATAATTTATTTATTTGTGTGGGGTTCCCCCCATTCCTCGACCGTCCCTTAGAACTGGTTGAGCCCTCCTAGTTAGGGATTAAGTATGTATTTTATGACTGTATATCCATGCATGTTCACGGGCCGGTTTGCCTGTTCTGAGGGACAAAAATCCCCGAGTTTCTGGGTGAAAAAACCCCTCTACCTTCGTATGAGATTGGTGAACTCACCTTTAGTCGAAAGAAACCAGATAAAGGTTCCTCACATCAGGGATGGGAATTGAAACCAGGTCTTTTCAACCAAATCGCTTCATCTATACCGATTGAGCTACGGACGCTCAGGATAATTATGATAGTACCACATGAAAAAGTTCCACCATTACTAACTTCCAGTCAACAATTTTCCTCCAAATTAATCTGTTATTTAAATTAAGGGGATATTAAATCCAACATTGTTTCAAAACCGAATAAGAAACTCAAAGATCGGAATCAAAGAGTTTCATGCCGAATATAGTAACTATAGATCTTTGAGTTTCTTATTCGGTTTTGAAACAATGTGGGATTTAATATCCCCTTAATTTAAATAATGTTTACATTGCCGAAATGAAGCCTATTGGCTCTTTATTTTAAATAATCTGTTATCTTTCAAGATTCCAATATTATCAGATCTTATATTTCTGTCTTTTCAGGTGCTTTTTACTGTATCAATCTACCTACATCTTGGTCTTCCTCTGGGTCTTTTCCCTGCCAACCTCGAAAAGAACACTTGTTTTGGTAATCTTTCCTCTTACATTCTGTTAAGTGACCATACCACCTGAAATTAGCTCTACTAACAAATTCCTGAATGCTAACAATGTCAAGTTCTTTTCTACTATCCTCATTTTTAATACTGCCATTGACGCCACCTGTTCACTCTACTAATCTTTCTCAGAACTTTCTTATCAGAGGTCTCCAGCCTTCATCAAGAGTTTTATTTCTAACCCGGGTCTCAGATCCTTCAGTTAAAATTGGTTTGAACACAATCTTGTATGCAGCTAATTTAGTGTTCTAATTTCTTTCTTGTTCCATATAAATTTATTCTAACTTCTTATCATACTAGCTTTACTAATTCTGTTGTCTGTTTCATTTACCAACATTGCCAATTTTGATATTAGATTTAATACCCCTTTCGTTGATAATGTGATCCATGTAGATAATGAATAACAATTCATTATCTGCACACATCTCCTGAAGATGTGTGCACGCTTGTCACACACTTGATTTAACATCAAACCATCATTCTGTATTCAATTCTATCTGCTGACTTACAACTTAAATAGAAACTGTATTGCTCAATATGATGTTCCACTTAAACCATATAACTATAGCCTTTTGAAGAGCTTTTCTCTTGACACATTGGTTTATATACCTTTTGAAGGTCTACAAAACTTAAATACAGATCTTTGTTATATTCTACTGATTTCTCAACTATTTGTTTTCAAGTGAAAATCTGATCCTGACAGCCTCTGTTTGGCCTGAATCCAGCTTATTCTTCATTTAGCTTCCCTTCCACAATTTTCTCAAGTATACTTGCATAAATCTCACCAGGAAAATAGCATAGTAGGAAAATACCTCTGTAATTCTTGCATTCAATTTTATTTCCCTTTTTATAGACAGGTACTATGAACACTCTGCTTCAAACATCTGGAATTTGACCCTCTGACTAAGCCTTCTGAATTATGCAATGCAGCCACTGTAAAACTTCTATGCCTCCAGCATATCTGGTCGAATTTCATCTACTCCAGTTTCCTTTCCACATTTTAGGTTCCTGACTTTGGGAGTTTTCTACCACCGTGCTGACACTGCTTGTTTCATTTTAGCAGTCATTCTAAGTAATTAAATTAAATTCAAAACTTATCTCCATATTTGAGCATTTCTTGTCGAATTTAATCTACTCTGGCTGTCTTTCCACATTTCAGGTTTTTGATGACTTTTTCTACTTCAAGGATAGACTGCATTCCTGTTGGGAGTTTTCATGCTGACATTGCTTGTTTTATTTAGCAGTCTTTCAAAGTAACTCCAGACATGGAGAATGTCTTTATCTTCAGTTTTTATGTCACCTTTATCATTTCTTATTCCTTTTACGGTACTCTTTTCCCCATTTCTAAGCTTTTTCAATAGCCTCCTGCCAAATGTCCATTCTGATATTTGCCCACATCACTTTAATTGATATCCTGCCATTCAAGAAGATTACTCTCATAATTAGTGTTGAATACTCTATAGCTCCTCACTGTTTTCCCTGATTGTTATTGCGAGAATATCATCATCATCAAATTCCTGACATGTACCCTCAAGGGGTGTACAGGATATGATAGTACTACATGAAATTACATTATTACTAACTTCCTATCTACAATTTTCCTCCAAATCAGTCTGTTACTTGTCAAGACTCCAACATTATCAGATCTTATATTTCTATCATCTAAGGCACTTTGTACCGTATCAATCCGCCTATACCTTGGTCTTCCTCTGGGTTGTTTTCCTGTCAACCTGGCAGAGAACACTTGTTTTGCTAATCTTTCCTCGCCCATTCTGTTTAAGTGACCATACCACCTGAGATTAGCTCTGCTAATGCATTCCTGGATGCTGACAATGTCAAGTTCTTTTCTAATATCCTCGTTTTTAATATGATGTTGCCATTGATGTCATCTGTTCACGCCCCTCTAATCTTTCTCAGGATTCTCATATCTGCGGATTCTAGTCTTTGGTCAAGTGTTTTACTTCTGACTCAGCTCTCAGATCCATAAGTTAAAACTGGTTTGAACACTGTCTTGTATACAGCTAATTTCGTGTTCCGACTAATTTCTCTCTTATTCCATATGAATTTATTCAATTGACTGCCTACCATACCAGCTTTGTTGATTCTGCAGTCTATTTCCATATTTAATTTACCATCTTCAGTAAAAATCGTGTCTAAGTAGCTGAAATGTTTTACTTATTCCACAGGGTCTCCATTCACAATGCAGTTGACATTTTCAATGCTTCATCCTATTTTCATTGTGTTTGTCTTGTTATTGCTGACCTTTAGACCATATCTATTACAACAGTTATTCAATTTAGTCAGGGAATCTTGCAGATTTATTTAGAAGTATAACATCATCCTCATAAAGCAAAGAGCTGACATTAACATCTCCAATTTTGATATCAGGTTTAATACCACTTTCCTTCATAATGTGATCCATATAGATAATGAATAACAGAGGGGATAATGTACATCCTTGTCTCACACCAGATTTAACATTAAACCATCTTTCTGTACTTCCTTCAATTCTAACTGCTGACTTACAACTCAAATAAAGACTAAATATTGCTTGATATAATGCCCCATTGACATTATATAACTGTAGCGTATTGAATAGCTTCTCTCTTGGCACCTTGTCATATGCCTTTTCCAGATTGACAAAACTTAAATACAGATCTTTGTTATATTCGATGATTTTTCAACTATTTGTCGTAAAGTGAAGATCTGATCCTGACAGCCTCTATTTGGCCTGAATCCAGCTTGTTCTTCACCAAGCTTTCCTTCCACAATTGTTCTCAACCGTTTCTCAAGTATACTTGCATAGATCTTGCCAGGAACACTCAGTAGGGAAATACCTCTGTAATTCTCACATTGTTTTATTTCCCTTTTTATATATTGGTACTATCAGAGTTCTACTCCAATCATCGGGAGTTTGTCCCTCTGTCCAGGCTTTCTGAACTATGTATTCCTGACTATATGCGTGTTGAGTGTTTTTTACAACTGTGCTATCACTGCTTGTTTCATTTAGCAATTTTTCAAAGTAATTACTCCATACTTCAAGGATATCTTTTTCTCCTGTTTTCATGTCTATGTTATCATCTCTAACTCCTTTTACAGCACTCTTTCCTCCATTTCCTAGCTTCTTCAACAACCTCCAGAATATCTTGCCACCTTCTTGATATTTATTTTCTATGTTCTTGCCAAAGTCCTCCCATGAGTTGTTTAGCTAGTTTTACACAGGTTTCACTTTCTTTCATTTGTCTCTGTATTCTCTAAGAGCAAAAGCTGACTTTTTTGCCAGGAACTTTTGATATGCATTCTTCTTTTCCTTCACTGCCTCTTTAACTTCCTATGTCCACCATAGAGTTCTGATTTTTCTATCCTTGCAGACAACCTCACCACATGCCTCTTTGGCTGAATCAATCAGTTTTCTTCAAGGCTTGCCACTGAATCTCCAAGGTATGGTTCCTGTTCTCAAACTCTTTCATTTTTTGTTCAATAATCTTTGTGTATTTTAGTCTACAGTTCCCATCTGAGAGCTGCTCAACTTTTATTCACTTGAAAACTTTCTTACATGTTATTCTTTTCAATATGAAATTCAATTTTATCCTGGTCAAGACTAAGTAGTGATCGCTTCCAATTTCAAATCCTCTGTACACTCTGGTGTCCTGCACCAGGGAGAAAACATCACAATCAACAATAACATAGTGAATGAGACTTTTTTTATTCCTTGCCTCTTCTCTCCATGTGAATTTGTGCACATCTTTATGTTTGGGCATGGTGTTAGTAATAACCAGTCCATGTCCTGAGCAGAAATCCAACAGGTATTTGCCATTATTATTAGCTTTGCTCTTTTCTCCAAATTTTCCCAGAATATTTTTGTATGTCTGACAATCATTCCCTACTCTGCTATTTAGATCCCTAACAAGGACGAACTTTTCCTTTTCCATTATGTCAGTTGCTTTTTCTAAAGCATCAGAAAATTTCTCCACTTCTACGTTAGTAGAACCTTCTGTGGGACTATAGGCACAAATAAGTCTCATTGTCCAATTCCCCATTCTGATATTTGCCCACATCACGAGTGCCTGCCATTCAAGAAGTATTAGCCTCATATTTTGTGTTGAATACTATGGCTACTCCTTCTTTTCCTTGATTGTCATTTCCTGAATATAACATTTTGTATTTATTGCTCAGAAAGATCTCACCAGTTTTTGTCTTTTTTGTTTCAGTCATCCCTATTATGTCGATCTGGTACTTATCTAATTCGTCAGCTAGCTCCATTTCTTTGATATTCAGGCTTCTTATGTTGATAGTACCGAACTTTAACTCTGGTGATGTTGAGTTGGGGTGTGCTTTCAGATTTGTTCCAGTAGCTGACTTTTCGCTGTTCGCCCTGGTTCCCTGGCGAAAACAACGGGAATCTTGTCTAACCGGGCGACGCCCCAGCCAGCATGAAATTTTGCCATGTTGTACCATCATTTTCTATATTGGTTTAAGCCAATAACAATTCAACTTGGTCGGCTAAATCCCAAATTGCCAGCCTATCCTCGTTTGTTCAGTATCCAGTGGTTCGATGGTGGTTGGTTGCTCCCAACTTTGTTTGTGGGCGATTGGCTGCTTCTTATGATGTCGGTTTGTGATTGGCTGTTCCTTTCATTATGGCGTCTTGATGGTCTTGTGCTTTTCTGTTGTTGTAGGGCTTGAAATTTCATTACTAATTTTCATTACTTTCAAGCCCTACAACAACAGAAAAGCACAAGACCATCAAGACGCCATAACAAAAGGAACAGCCAGTCACAAACCGACATCATAAGAAGCAGCCAATCGCCCACAAACAAAGTTAGGAGCAACCAACCACCATCTGACCACTGCTTGGTTATCAACCAATCAAACCACGATCTCACCGAAGGTGAATTCTCGCTGCTAAAGAAAGGTTTGAACTACGCCATTGCTCCGAGGTCAGTGAACAAACTTGATATCGTGCATCTTATCGAGAGAGGTTTAAGATCCCTCCCCACCATTTTGGCTGATAAAATACGAACGGAAACATCGTGTATACTAAATTCAAACAAAAAACTAAGCACCAACTTAAACAAAACTGAAAATCTAACCCTTAAGTCCTTAAAAAAATAACCAAGACATTATAATCACGAAAGCAGATAAAGGCAATGCCACCGTCCTTTTAGACCGTACAACATACGTTGAAAAAATGAACCATTTAATATCGGACCAGAACACTTACCAAATAGTAAACTACAACCCCACAAAATGTAACAAAAGAAAACAACTGAATTAATCAAATCTGTCCACACATGGACCGAAGAAATAATAAAAAAATTAATACCTCATTATGCCCGTGCGCCCAGAATTTATGAACTGCCAAAAATACACAAACCAGGCACACCGCTACGTCCGATTGTTGAAGGAATTGACAGCTCAAATTATCACCTAGCCAAAAAAATTAGCTGCCACACTCAAGGAATTGGTAGGTCCGTCCCCTTCCTACATAAAAAATACACATTTCATTAATAAAATTAAAAACATTACACTCAATGACTGAGATTTATTAGTCAGCTTTGACATAACTTCCCTTTTTACCAATGTCCCAATCAATGACACGATCTTGCTCCTACAGAACATATTTCCACCTGACATCACCGCCCTCTTTGCCCACGTGCTCCGCTCCAAATATTTCACGTGGCAAAACAATTTTTACCTTCAAAAAGAAGGTACAGCCATGGGCTCACCACTCTCCCCCTCCCCAATAGCTAACTTCTATATGGAAGACTTTGAGCAACGTGCTCTTTGACAGCATGGCTAAAGCCCAAAATTTGGCTCAGATATGTCGACGATATTTTCGCCATTTGGCCCCACAGCCGCGAAGCTCTAAATACATTCCTTAGCCATTCCTAAACAAACAACACAAACGTATCCAATTCACCATTGAAATGGAAAAAAAGAACTCTTTTCCTTTCCTAGACATACTTGTCACACGTCTTCCCTCTGGCTGTCTCTCCTTCTCAGTTTACCGCAAACCTACACACACAGGCCAATACATACACAAAAATTCTTATCACCACCCAACACAAAAACTAGGTAGCATAAGCACCCTTAAACACAGAGCCCTAACTATTTGTTCTAATGAACAGGCTCTAAACCAGGAATACAAGATCATCAACCAAACATTTATCAAAAATGGATACAGTAAAAACAAGATCCTCCATAAAGATACCAGTAAGAACAAAAAAGATTTCAAGAATGCTATTGCCATTCCTTATGTTAGAGGAATTTCTGAAAAAATAGACAGAACACTATGCAAATACAACATTAAAACCACCTTTAAACCCCCAAATAAGTTAAGACACCTACTCAGTTCTTCTAAAGATCCTCTTCCACACGTAGCCCACCCAGGGGTATACAAAATGCAATGCACATGTAACATACCATACATAGGGGAAACAGGGTGAACTATCCCAATCAGACAAAACGACACATTAAATACCTCCATTTTGGAAAAACCGGCCTTTCTGACTACGCACTCCAAACATACCACAGAATTGATTGGAAAAATACCAAGTCCCTACACAGCACCAAAACCTGGTTTGAGAGAAAATTTAAAGAGTCATGTGAAATGCTCAAACACAACCCAGATCTCAACAAAAATAATGGCCTAACCATTTCAAGAATGTGGAGGACCCATCTACAACCTAAACTAGCCATAGAAAAATCCCACTACAAGAAGACAACCTGGTGAAGTGTTTGTAACATTCAACAGCAACTGAAAGAAATCATATTAGGATTTTAGCAGTTTATTGTAGTTGTATTTATTTATTTTATTTTATTTATTTTTTATTTATTGTTATTATTATTATTATTATTTATTTTTTTTTAATCACTAGATGTCAGGCTAGGAAAAAGGATTAATTAACTACGTAGATTTAGTTTACCGGTATACAGGGCATGAGCATGTAGCTTGGTTCCTTATACACTTGTATTCTTCCAATGATGACCTCGATACAGGGGTCGAAACGTCGTTTTATTTTATTAGTAATTAATAAAATAATCTGTTCAACACGTGTGTTTTTGTATCCCTAAATTTACAAATATGAGTGCTATTCATCGTGTAACCTTAAAAGAATGAATAACAAATATCTTTGCCACATCAAAGTCTTCAGATATCCGAAACAATTTGTGTGAAAAGAGAGAGAGAGTGCTAGAGACAAAGATCACAGCAAAGCGCTAACTAGAATATCTGAAGATTGTAGAGAATGTTTGATGTCTACAATGAATAATTGTGTAGAGTTTTGATAAATACTCTGGAATGTCTGCTGTTCGCATTGCAGGATAGAAATTTTGACACTGTACATGTAGGACAGTCGATACAATTCAGAACGAGTCTTAGCAGGCAGCCCTCTGTATATGTATATATATTTTTTTGGGGGGGGGGAGACCAGAAATGAGCAATCTTCCCAAATCAGAGTGCAATTTTTTTTCATACCATACTTTTGTCCTTGCTCTATAGCATCATAAAGGAGCTTATTTAGTTGCTTAATAAGTGTTTTGGTGGAGTTGTGATTGATCTCTATGTAGATTTGCCCTGTAGAAGGAAGGGTTATATTTATGTCATAATTGGCTTGTCCATGACAACTATGGTTTTTCCTTTGTCATCCTTAGAAGCAGATATATGACCTGTACTGCTTAAGTAAAAGAGGAAGCATGGAATTCAGTTTTAGATGAATTAGATGGAGGTAGCTTATATTTAAACAATGAAGAGGCAACTTCAAATTGAAGACAATAGGTATCATCATTTGAAACACCAGAAAGATAGCACTCAGTGTTATGCATAAAATCCAGGTAAATATTTGTGGGGAAAGTGACAAAATCATGTCCTGCAGTGGGAACTAGTGTCTGCATCCATCAGTAGGATGCAGACATCAAGGAGTCCTCTATTCCATCACTCATCCTGTTACCTTTTAACTATCTGGGAGATACTTTTCAACCATTCATCCTTAACACTGTTTCTGAGTCTGCTGTGTAGACAATATATTTGTTATCTGGTCTCATTCTGAAAAAAGAAATAACCATCTTCTTAAAACAAATTAGTCTATATCCATGAATTCACTGTGGAAAAAAAGAGAAGAGTGGTAGTTAACTGTTCTTGTACATTCTTCTTATCCATACTCATAGCCTCTGGTACTTTGTGTGCCAGAGGCCGTATGTTTATTGTAAGATACCTTCGCTGGCAGGTATATACATCAAAGTATCACTCGTAAATATATCAACGTATCACTCGTAGAGTTCATTAATGGAATCAAATGGCTATAACCCCTGACATATTCAATGCATTTTGGATTCTTATAATCCTGCACCCAGGGATACTGTAGTAGAATACAAAGTTCCCATCCCAATACATATGGGGGGGGGGGCAGAATCTTGGAGTTTCACCTGATACCTACATATTTAACAACCAACCACGAAAGGCAAATGCTTGCCTCTACCTCTAGCTGGTGTTTTTCAGATTTCTTATTACAGTAATTGAACATATTATTAACATATTGCCCATTTAGTTGGGGAGGAGAGAATTGACTAATGTCAGTACTATATTTGGAACCTTAATCTCAGAATTCAGGTCTTGTATAACATTGTATTGAGAATGACAAAGCATCGGTTGGAATGATGCCCACTTAATTTATAGAAGTAGGAGCAGTTTTACATATGGACATCTCTTTGAGGAAAGTTCACAGGCTTTATTACACAATCTGAATTTAAATCAGAATGATTGCCTCAATCCTAAAGGTTTGGAGAGATTCTCATCCTTAACAAATATCAAAAATGATTAATCATTTGTTTGATATTACCTTTCTAGCAGAACTGTCTTGGTCTCTTCCTTTCCTTTGAACTTCCTTTCCTGAGATTTAAACAACTTGTCAAAAGCAAGGATCTCCTGTAGTTCATTTAATTTTGATGGTGCTTTTTTGTTTGAAAGCTTTGGGTTAAAATCCTGCCTAGACATGAAGGATCATTGTTAGTGCTGTGCAATTGAAGATGAGTTAGCTGGTCTCATGCAGATGTGGATTTTTCCTCCTGAAAACGCTAATCTATCATTCACACTAACCAGAACACATGTGGCTGACACCCAGTAGTGAGCTATGGAAATTTTAACAAAGGGCTCGTATCGTCGAAGAAAAAAAAAAAAAAAAGGGCTAACTTATCCCGTATAACACTTATATTGCGACTTTGTAGAACTTCTGACAGGTATGATAATTTCTGTAGGATATCAATCATTAATGCTAGATCTTTTAAAAATTCGAAATTGAGAAGTCGGTTTTAAAAGCCCTTATATTCATCGTGCAAAATGCTTGCATAAAGCTGGGTAATTTCTCCACACAGCAAGAGCTGTTCGTAAACTGCAAGCTGCCCATCATGGTCCAAACAAACTGTCGATCTTTAAAATTTCGATACCAAGAGGTCTTTTGCAATCGTATTTTATTCTCGTTGATTTTTTAGGGATTGATGATAAAAAGCATATAATTTATCCATAAATATTTCAAAATGATTTATTTCTTTAATGTTTTTTTATCGATGAGCTATGCAATGCCAAATCACAATGTTGAGAAATCTTTGTAGAAGTTTGATTGCAACACCTGATTTGTTTCCTAACATTGCACTAGCTCCATCAGAACAAAATGCAATGACATGATTTTTTAAATAGTTATCAGAAAATCCATATGAATTTAAAGTAGCAATTATAGTAGCATGTATGCATTCCGTGGTGGTATTTTCTAGTTCTACAAGATTATTAAACAGAAAAATTTAACAAAGGGCTCGCGCAAGCCCCTTATAGCTCACTACTGCTGACAACCATAATGCACTATAAAAAGAATAGAAAATGATCAGTGACACTGCCAATCCATGTGTATTCCCTTGCACATCTCGTAATACATGGGCCAATATCTCATCTTATTCCCTGACTGTATTTGCATTAAGATTCTGCAGTATCCTCAGCACTTCAAAATTTCTGTTTTCACACGTGACACTGCAATATCTTCATCTGGGTGGCACACACTTACACTTGCATGATAATGAGTTACTGAGTTATCACATACAAAATAATCACTTAGTAAATCAGCTATTTCGCCTGTTTTTGTCACCTGCCAACCATCATTAGTTGTTAAAGTTATCCTTCCATAGTTATTCTGTTTTTTTTTACTCACCATATAACAAAAGAACTCTAGTTTGATTTCTTTTTGGCTTGCTCAGCTAAGTTACTCTTGTAATTTGGTTTTCCCTTCCATACTGGTTGCCCTCCATTTTGTGCTTTGTACTGCTCAGGAGCTTGCTGATCACCTTTTCCTGAGTATATCTTGCACAGCATGTTATTTCTTTCTTTCTTTGTACCTCCTGCTTAATGATGCTGTTCATTTAATTCCTGTCTGATTTTTTTCTCCTGATCCTAGGTAAATCTGATGCTGCTTTTTACAAACACCCTTTGCCCATCTCCTGTGCACTTCTAACATCTTTCTCCTTTGCATGTCCTTATGCTATTGCACTACTTCCAGTTGATCACCTGCTGTGTAATTCCTAATTGAAAATTCTATCTTCATCAATCCAAGGCTATATCTTTGAGTTCTTTACTTAATCTTTTATTGTTCCATATTTTTTGTAGTCTACCCATTGTTATCCATCCATCATTAATTCTGTGTTTTATGGTTTCGGAATAGGCTAGATCTTCGGTGATCATTGATCTTAGGTAATTCAACTGCTTTACTTGTTCTATATTATTGTTTCCTATTTTCATTTGGATTGCTTCCCTTTTCTTTCTTATTACATGGGCATGATCTACCCTTCACAAAACCATGTTGTCCCCCATACAATATCCCATTTTCATCTATCCAATCCTGTATTCTTTTCTTGACTAATTTCTCTAAGACCTTGACAATGATTCCTGATATGCTAATCGGTCGGTAATTTACAACAGCAGTCTTGGAACCACCTTTATGCAGTGGAACTATTTTCCCCTCTTTCCACCCGCTCGGGACTAACCCAGACCCGAGACTCAAATTAAACAAAATGGTCAAGGGTACTGACAATTCTTTAGCTGCTTCTCGTACAATACGAGCTGGTATACCATCCAATCCCACGATATATTGACATTGAGGTTATGCAATAGACTACTCACCTCCACTTCATTAACCACAATTCCCGTATAATCTACTGGTTTATTCGTTTCTGCAATGTCACCACCTGGATGATATACTTTTGCAAAATGCTCACTCAGTAACTCAACTATCTCAACTGATTCAGTTACCTCCCTACCATCAGCATTCTTTAAAATCAATCTGCCATGTACATTTTTCCTTTTACTTGCTACATATCTAAAAAACTGTTTAGGATTCTCTTTAGCCTGCATGGCCAATGTTCTTTCGTAATCCTTTTTTGCTTTTCTTACCACACTCGTCACCCTTCTGGCCTGCGCTTTATACCGTTCATGTGCCTGCCGGTCACCCTTCTCCTTAAATTCCCTCCATAGTTGTTTCTTTTTTTGCAACTCATGCTTAATGGTGTTATTCATCCATTTAACCCCTACTTGATTTATTATTCGGACTCTAGGTATACAGTCAGCCATTGCTTCATGCAAGCACTTCTTAACTACCTCCCATGCACTATCAACTTCTAGTCCTTGCAGTTGTACATGCCATGGCACTGAACCAATCAAACTCCTAAGCTTGTCATACTTTCCAGCCCGATAATTCCACATGTACCCTGTCTTAATTGAAAATTCTACACCTTTAGCCACCTCCCAAGTTAAGACCCTATGATCACTCTCACCGATTGGTGGCAATGTGGTCATATTTGTTACAGCCAAATCCTCAGATGTAATTACTAGGTCAAGCACTCTCTGACTTTATAACACAGTGACGGCAGAACTGGATAGGGGTAATGGGTTTACAGTGATACTACTGGACCTTGCCAAGGCCTTTGATAGGAT
This sequence comes from Typopeltis vanoorti, assembly GCF_054136105.1. Classification (NCBI taxonomy): domain Eukaryota; kingdom Metazoa; phylum Arthropoda; class Arachnida; order Uropygi; family Thelyphonidae; genus Typopeltis; species Typopeltis vanoorti. The sequence goes on along the minus strand of NC_143570.1, from coordinate 61,785,181 downwards.
ACCACATGGAACCCTAATCAGTAAACTGGAGCAGATGGGTATAGATATAGGGTTGGTGAGATGGATAAGAGGGTGGTTGAAGGAGAGATATCAAAGAGTGGCTTATTCAGGAGTGGAGTCTAAAAGACGTCTTGTGACTAGTGGAGTGCCACAGGGCTCTGTTCTTGGACCACTGCTTTTCAATTTGTTCATCAATGATATTGGAAAGAATCTGAGAGGAAGTGTTCACTTGTTTGCTGATGATGCAAAGTTGGGTAGAGCAATTGTGAGTGCACAAGATGTCAAAATTTTACAGGATGATTTGGATAGTTTGGAGGACTGGGCTAGGAAAAATGGATGTGAATTTAATGTGGCAAAGTGTAAGGTTATGCACTTTGGGGTGAAAAGAATAGCAGCAGTATATCGCATTGGTGGAATCATACTCCAGGAGATTGATGAGGCCAGGGATTTGGGAGTGTTGGTGGATAGGGAGTTGAAGTTTAGGGGGCACATTGCAAAAGTAACTAAAACAGCTCACCAAATCACTTGGCTTCTGAAAAATACTTTAACATGCAGAGACGAACAAGTTGTTGTTCCTCTATATTGAGCCTTGATAAGACCCCATCTGGACTTCTGTGCCCAGCTATGGGCACCAGGGTTTCTTCGTGATGGGGAGGAAGTGGAGAGGGTCCAGAGACGAGTGACCAAGATGATAGCAGGTCTGCGGAATGAACCTTATGAGAATAGGTTGAAGATTTGTGGGTTGCAGAAATTGGACGATAGGCGAAGGAGGGGTGATATGATTGAGACATTCAAATTACTGAATGGTTTTTATAAGATTGATCCAGAAGATATTTTTGAAAATATGACTGGTGGTGGGAGGACTAGGGGCCATGCATGGAAGCTGGGCAAGAGCGTGGTTGACAAGGGTGTTAGAGCTAGGTTCTTTACTTGGAGAGTGGTAAATGAGTGGAATAAGCTTCCAGAGTCTGTTGTGGGTGCTACGACCGTGAATGAGCTCAAGGCAAGGTATGATAGATACTGTGTGAATGTTGAATAGTTGTTCTTGACATGATGTTAGGGCCTCCCTCGATGAGTCTGTCGACTCCTTGGAGTTTCCCGGAACAATAATAATAATAATAATAATAATAATTACCATTAGTTTTATTTTTACTAAAATATGATATGAAAATCAACTGGTTACTTGTTTGATACAGCTTGGTCAGGATATTTTCTAATTTTTCTTGGCTGTCTGTAGTGATAACTATGTCATCAGCATACTTTAAATGTTATATTTCTTCCATTTAAATATATGCCTTCACACATTTGTAGTCCTTCGTCTGCTACTTCTTTTAGGTACAGGATGAATAAATATGTTGACAATGGATAGCCTCACATAACTCTTTTTTTAATTGCTATTGGATCTGTTTCTATGTTTATGTAGTTCACTATTGCTTGTGTTTCTGAATAGTAATTCTTGATACAATTTAATAGATATTTGTTGAAACCTCTGTTTTTTAGAATTTTAAGGCATTTGCTTCTCTTTATTGAGTCAAAAGCTTGTTTGAAGTCGATAAAACAGCAGTAGAGGTTTTTATTTTTGTCTCTCATAAGATCTGCTAATCCGTTTAATGTGAAAATTGTATCTGTTGTGCTTCTGCTATTTTCTAAATCCAAATCTTCTTCCATCTCTGTTTTGAAGAATCCTGATGAATATTTTATAACAGTGGCTTAAAAGGGTGATTGGTCTATAGTTAGTGCAGGGTCTGACATTTCTTTTTTTGTGGTGGGTATGATCTGGCTTGTTCTACATTCTGTTGGTAAATTTCCTTTCTTTAATATTTTGTTGAACAGTTTCCTTAGGTAACTGTTTTTCTCTGACTTGTTTTTCTTCCCCTTTTTCTAGACGTTCTTTTTGAATGTTGTCTATGTCTGGTGCTTTATCATTTTTCATAAATATCATTTCTTTTCATTCATGTACTTCCTCCTTTCAGTCTATATTGCTATAGTTGAAGACACTTCCATAATTGTATGCTGTAACAGGTATATTTTGCTGTAATCTCATGCAATACTATAATCTCCTGTTGAACTCCTACTATTTTTGGCTTCAATTTTTTCTGATATTATTGGCAAATGTCCCTAACCCTTCCTGTTTGCTCTGTTATTGCTAAAAGTATATTATATTCTTTTACATTCTGTTTCTATAACAATATATGTTCAGATTTTGGATGTATGGTAAGTTTTGTGTGTCCTGTCTCTGAAAGCTTGGTCATTTGTAGCACATTTAGTTCTTGATGAATAGTTGTTGCAGGAAGTAAACATGTGAGATAGCTGTTTGTGGCGAAGAGAATCTCCCAGTGATGGGAAATGCATAGCTTAGTTGGTATCGGTGACACCCATGTTGTTGGAAAGACCTTGCTTAAAATCTCATCTAGGATGTGAAGAACCATTATAAGGACTTTTCAGCTGAGTTGTAGAAAATTTATTTACTTGGTTATAAATTAAACTTACTAAGAAATTATATTTTTGTTTAATTCTTTGTCCGGGTGTAATTGGATGTGAAGTATCTTCACAACTAGGTTACTTGTATATAGAGGCTCATGACTTTACATTAATTGTCTTAGTATCCCATAACACAAACCACATGTCTTTTTGGACAGGTATATTGCTATGTATTATGAAAAGAGCCACAGTCGAGACTGGTTTCAGATACAAAGGTTGCACTAATGCAGAAGTCATATATTTCCCATATACAAATCTGAAACCAGTGCAAGGCTGAAACCAGACTCGATAGTGTACCTTCTAATAATGCATAGCATTATACACCCAAAAGGATGCGTGCTTTGCTTTATGGGATACTAAGGCAATTGATGTAAAATTATTAGTCTCTATATACATATAGCAGAGTTGTGAAGATGTTTCATGCACAGACTTTGTTTGCATACACTTGGATGAAGGATTAAACAAAACTATAATTTCCTGGCTAGTTTAATTTAATTTGAAGTGAGTTAGTCAGTTTAATGTGGAGGTGGCAGGGTAAACTCTGGGTTTACAGACTGCAAAAATATCCAGTTAAAAGACAATATACTGACATCATAGACTTAGTTGCTTTGGACATAATGCAAAACCGCCATATTATACTGGTAGTTTTGTATTATAATGGTAATATTCTTCCTATATCTGAGATTTATTTTCCCTCTGGGCCACCATCTCTGAGATTCAGTGGCCTGGTGTGGATGAATTGTTTTGGCAACATGGACTCACTTGTATAGCTGAGTGGTGTCACGGTAAGTCACCTTCCCCCATGGTCTACTATGCTATCTGTAGTGATGGTATAGTGTCTGGTATTGCCTTATTTTTCCAATTCAAAGTACAGATGATTTATTCTCATCTTTTATTGTTTCTGGAGAGCAAAAACTTTTTTTTTTTTTTCCCCAAGATAGCTTGGCTTCTGTAAAAATGATTCAATGTTGGATCATTTAATCAGACTGAAAGTCTTCTTCTTTTCAGCCATTTTCTGTCCACTGCTGGACGAAGGCCTTCTCCAGTTCTTTCCATCTTTCTCTGTTCTTGGCATTGGTTGACCAATTTTTCCCAACAAATTTTGAATTCATCACTCCACCTTCTTTTAGGACATCCTCAGTCTCATTTCCTTTCTTTTGGATCCAGTTCGTTAGTATAGTGGTCCATCGCTCATCTTCTATCCTGGATAGATGTCCGGCCCATTTCCATTTTAGTTGCTTATGGTGAAGAATGATGTCAGTAATGTGAGTCTGGCTTCTTATCCAGGTGTTTCGCTTCTTATCTTTTAATGTGATGCCTAGCATCAACCTCTCCATTTTTCTTTGAGTTGTTAGTTTATTTGCCAGTGCTTTTGTTAGCGACCAAGTTTCACAACCATATGCGATGACTAGAAGTATATACTAGTTAAATGTCTTCCTTTTTAAACAGGGTGAGACATCATTGTTTTGAAAAATGCTTTTCAATTTTCTGAATGCACCCCAGGCAAGTTGAACTCTCCTATTTCTTTCCTTTTGGAGTCTACAGTTTAGATCAATGAGATGACCTGAGTATGTATATGAAGAGACTCTTTCCAAGAAATTGTTTTCTATTATTATGTTTTTTGGTGTTACAAAATGATTAAACATGATCTTAGTTTTTTCTCTGTTTATTTTTAGACTGACTTTTCTGCTTTCATGATTATATTATATTATATTTCATGATCTATTATTATATTAAGGTCTTCTGGAGTGGTTGCAAAAATTATGATATCATCTGCATATCTTAGGTGTGTTAAGTTTCTGTTATAAATTTTTATACCAAGGTTTGTCCAATTTATATTATTAAATATTTCTTGAAGGACTGCTGTAAAGATTTTGGGTGATAGAGAGTCTCCTTGTCGGACACCTTTTTCGATTGAAATTTTATTGCTACTTGTGTGAAGTTGGATTGTTGCTGTTGCAGTGTGGTATATTTCCTGGAGGAAGTCCATATATTCTCCAGGAACTCCCTGATTCTGGAGTGCTTTGATTATTGCATTAGTTTTGATGGAATCGAATGCTTTTTCATAATCAATAAAGGCTAAACAGAGAGGCAATTGGTTTTCTTCTGCTTTTCTATTATTTGTTTTACTGCATGAATATGATCAATTGTGTTAAAGCCTTTACAGAATCCTGCTTGTTCTATTGGTTGATTTGGGTCTAGAAGAGGGGTTAACCTGTTTGTTATTACTTTTGTGAGAATTTGTACAGACTGGAGAGAATACTAATTGGTCTATAGTTCTTTACTTCTTCTTTGTCCCATTTTTTAAATAATAGTATCAAAGTAGCATTTTTTCAGTTTTCTGGTATCTTCCCCTTTTCTAGGCATAGATTTAGTAAGTTTGTGACATAGTGAATGATATTATTTCCTCCCCATTTAATAATTAATTCTGTGTGAATTAGATCTTCACCAGGACATTTTCCATTTTTCATTTGTTTTAATGCTTGTTTTATTTCATCTGAAGTGAATGGGGGGATCAATTCTTTGTGTGATGGAGAAGAGTTATTTATATTTGATTTATCTATTGAAGGATCACTATAAAGTTCTTTATAAAATTCATCTGGCCTGCTTAGGATTTGTTCTTGGTTCCTTATTATAGTTCCATTCTTATCTTTTATTGCAGTTATTTGACTTTAGCCAACTGATAAATGTTTTCTTAGTATTTTCATATTTTTATTGTTTTCAATTCTTTTTTTAGTATTATAAGATCTTATTTCATTTCTTATCTTTTTTCCTTATTGTTTTGCATAGTTCTGCATATTCTATTTTAGAAATTAAGTTTTTGTCTTGTTTCATATTTCGCCTCTTTTTTAGTAGTTGTAAGGTTTCCTCTGGGAAGACTGGAAGTGTCCATCACAAAAACTTTCCTTAAACATGACACTTAGCACACAGTATTGATTTTGACACAGAACACAGGCATGACACTTCTTGGAAGTTTGGTGTACTGAAAGACCTGCAAAATTTTGGTCTTAGAGGGAACCTATCTCTTTATGAAAAACTTATTTCTAACTGAATCTTCCAAGTTTGAATGTGATCTACTCTCTTCCCAAGAGGAGGGGTTCCCTCATGATTCTCTGTTAAGTATCATGCTATTTTTGCAAAAGATAATTTGTTTCCAGAACCACTTCCTCCTACCATAAGCAGTGTCTTTGTGTGAATAACTTTATTATCTTTTATCATTCTTAAAATAGCTAGTCATCGACAATCACAGCATACTATTGATCATTTTTTAACTAATTTCTTAAAATAATTTTAGTTCTTCACGCTCTGCCACGAAAAAATAAAGAGAAGAGAAGACAACAAAAAATAGTAACAAAATAAAAAAAAAATGGAGGGAGAGAAAAACAGGATTAATAAAAATTACTGCAATAAAGAAGTTTACTTTGAAACACATTAAATGAAGTTTACTTTGAGCAATTAGAATAATTTTAAAGGCAACACAATAATTTTAGTTATTTATTAGTAGAGGCCTTCCTTGTATCCATTTTCCAAAGCAGATTTATATTTAGTGTGACTTTTTTCTTGACTACTTGTATTAGAAACTATAACTCATTTTTTAGGAATGTTAGTCAAGTGAGTAATATTTATTATCCGACTAGTTTCACCGATTTTTGCTATCGGCATCTTCAGGGATACAATTGGTAAGCGATATGAAGGTAACAGACTAGGTTTTAACTGATAGTTCTAATTCATAAAAAATAGTACTGTGCGTGAGAACAATACGCGTGTCGCGGGTACATGATTTATTGGTTGAGAGACATAATGTAATTGGCATGAAATTTCATTTCTTTAGTGTTTAGTGATCTAATTAAAGTTTTCCAAATACCAGGTAGGATTAGACCTTGATTCTTATTTAGGTTTCCTGTTGAACGGGCTACTATAGCAGCTTCTTTGAAGGTTCTGGAATGGTAGTTCTCTTCTATATAGGTCATAGGACTCTTATCCCACTCAATAAGATGGTTGGTAGTGGCGAAGTGGGAAGAAAGGCCTGAAATATCTTGTCTGTTGTTTCTAACATAGCCTATGTGCTCCTTCTGTCTCGTTTCGAAGCTTCTAGAGGTCTGACCAATGTAACTAACACCACAGGAACAAGGTATATTGTATACTCCAGAGTACTTGTAGAATGGATGAGGGTCTTTCGGTGATCTTAAAAATTTCCGAACAGTGTTGACTGGCTTGAATGTTACTCTAATATTGTGTGGTTTTAGAAGGATAGCCAATTTTTTGGAAATGGTGCTAACAAATGGAATAGTTACAGTGCTGATGTATTGGGTGTCATCACGTTGTCTTTGTGGTATATCTGAAAAGAGAATCTTGTTGATGAGTCTTTTAGGATAGCTTTCCGGATATTGTAGTTAATTCTTCTTGTAAGTCATCTTGGTTTGTGGTATACTGTATAGCTCTTTTCTTAAGCATAGGGATAATGCTAAGTTTCTGAGATATATGATGTGACGAGTTGAAATGGAGGTAACGTCCAGTATTCGTCAGTTTTCTATACACAGACAGGTTGATACTGTTATTGGTTTGTTTCTTTAATAGGATGTCTAGGAATGGAAGTTTTTCATCTTTTTCAATTTCTAATGTGAATTTCATAGTATGGTGGAAACGATTGATTTTGTTGAGATATTCCATTAGTTCTTCTTTCTTCTGATTCCAAATGATAAAGATGTCATCTACATATCTGTACCAAGTTGTTGGTTTTGGGGTAATTTGAGATAAGATTTTATCTTCTAGGTCTTCCATGAATAAGTCAGCACAAGAAGAAGAGAAGGGGCTACCAATGGCTAATCCAGTAAGTGTTTGTAGACTGTTTTTTGCCAAACAAAATAGTTCAAAGTTAAACAATGATTGAACAACGTAGTGATGTTTCTTGGGAACAAGTTGTCTAAGATGGTGAGACTTCCACAACTGGAATGTTTGTAAACAGAGATGTGACATCAAGGCTAGCTAGTATATCATCTTTAGAGATAGGGATGTTTTTTAATTTCTCAATAAAATGTTGTGAGTTTTTGATATAAGTATCCGAGTTGTGAATGTGTTGTTGTAAAATTTTGGCTAGATATTTAGACAGTTGGTAAGTTGGAGAATAGATTCCATCAACTATTGGACGTAATGGTGTACCTTCTTTATGTATTTTAGGAACGCCATACAATCTTGGAGTCAACGGGTGCATGGATTTTAGCTTTCTTATTAAATCTATAGGCCAATTAGTCAATCCACGTAATAGTTCGTTGGTGTCATGTTTTTTTTGCATAGGATCTGTACTGAGAACATCATAGACAGACGTGTCTGATAATAGATTAATTTTCTCTTCATAATCTTTTGTATTTAAGATAACAGTATTATTGCCTTTGTCCGCTTTAAGCATGATGATGTCTTTATTATTCTTTAATTTGAGTAGCGTTCTTCTTTCCATTTGGTTAGAGTTGTTAGGAGATCTTGATGGAGCAGAGAGGATTATGCTGCTTTTTAATCATAGGTCAGTAGCTATTGGGTGTGGTAGCAATGAGATGGGCTTTTTCTAAGTTGCAGATTAAATCTATTTTAGGAATAGCAGTAGGTTTTAAGGCGAAATTGAATCCTTTTTTGAGAATTGAGATCTCGGGTTTTGTTAAAATGTGATTAGATAGATTTACTATAACTTGGTTATCTGGTAGAGACGGTTTAGAGTTAATGTGATTATCATATAGCAGGTTGAATTTATCAATTTGCGTCTTTTTGCTGTAACTGAAGGTTTTAGCATAACTGTAGTAAATCATATTATCTAAAAGTTGCCAGGTATCTTCATCAATATTATTAGAGATGTCTGTGAACAAATCATGGCATTGAGAGTCTATTTGGCTGAGCAAGGATCTCGTATGGCTAATTCTTTCTCGGAGAACAGCGAATGAAGTTTTGTGGTAAATAATATTAGCTTTTTTGGTTTTAAAATGTTGTTTGAGACGAAGAAATTTTGGGATAATGTTAGATAACACTAAAGAAATGAACTTTCACGCCAATTACATTATGTCTCTCGACCAATAAATCATGTACCCACAACATGCGTATTGTTCTCACGCACAGTACTAATTTTGTATGAATTAGAACTGTCAGTTAAAACCTTGTCTGTTACCTTCATATCGCTTACCAATTGTATCCCTGAAGATGCCGATAACAAAAATCGGTGAAACTAGTCGGATAATAAATATTACCCACTTGACTAACATTCCTAAAAAATGAGTTATAGTTTCTAATACAAGTAGTCAAGAAAAAAGTCACACTATGAACAGGATCGACGAGATCACTAAACTAAAGGTATGCAATCTTGAGGGTTTAAAATGCAAAAAGGCTAAGTGTTTAAACCATCTGACATTTTTAAAAAGATGTTGAGACAATAACTTTATTCCAAAATTTCTTTATCTCAAACATTTTAAAACCAAAAAAGCTAATATTATTTACCACAAAACTTCATTCGCTGTTCTCCAAGAAAGAATTAGCCATACGAGATCCTTGCTCAGCCAAATAGACTCTCGATGCTATGATTTGTTCACAGACATCTCTAATAACCTTGATGAAGATACCTGGCAACCTTTAGATAATATGATTTACAACAGTTATGCTAAAACCTTCAGTTACAGCAAAAAGACGCAAATTGATCAATTCAACCTGCTATATGATAATCACATTAACTCTAAACTGTCTCTACCAGATAACCAAGTTATAGTGAACCTATCCAATCACATTTTAACAAAACCTGAGATCTCAATTCTCAAAAAAGGATTCAATTTTGCCTTAAGACATACTGCTATTCCTTAAATAGATTTCATCTGCAACTTAAAAAAAGCCATCTCATTGCTACCACACCCAATAGCTAATGACCTACGATTAAAAAGCAGCATAATGCTCTCTGCTCCGTCAAGATCTAACACCAACTCTAACCAAATGGAAAGAAGAACACTACTCAAATTAAAGAATAATAAAGACATCATCATACTTAAAGTGGACAAAGGCAATAATACTGTTATCTTAAATACAAAAGATTATGAAGAGAAAATTAACAATCTATTATCAGACACATCTGTCTATGACAGGAGTGGGGAACCTTTTTAGTATCAAGGGCGAAAATTGCTAATTTAAAAACTTCCTCGGGCAACTGGCAAATTTTAACTCTTATGTATAGTGTATGTAGTGTGCAGTATATATCTCAATAAGTAAATGTGCAACATTCTCATCTGATATGGTATCTTTTAATTACAATTGTGTAGACATATAATTATAACAATCAAGCAAAGGCTATATTTAATTTATTTAAAAAATGATATTTATTTTATTTTGACTGACAACTTTATTAAAGCAATAATAGCATAATAAATATTTCATCAAAGTTAATGAAGCTTACCTTTAATCTTAAACCTTTTAGTGAGAAGGCTGAAACTGATTTTTTTGTGGAAGCTTAGAAATATTAGCCACCCTTGATGAGACAGCTATTCGTAGTTCATTGGCAAGATTTGCGTCAGTGTGTCTTGTACGAAGGCGATTTTTTGCCAGACTTAATTTTGAAAAAAATTGCTCGCATTGATAAATAGTAGAAGACTGAGAAGCTATTTTCAAGGCATTATTATTTTTTAAAGAAGGGAATTTTTCAGAATCAGTACATTTGTAAAAGTCCAGTATAGACAGATTACTATATTTTGATCTCAAAGTGTTATACATCAGCAAAGGGGCGAAATTTTGCCTGCGGGCGAGGGGTTCCCCACCCCTGGTCAGTACATGTTCTCAGTACAGATCCTACGCAAAAAAAACCATAATGACACCAACGAACTATTACGTGGAATGAAAAACTGCCCTATAGATTTAAAAAGAAAGCTAAAATCCATGCACCCATTGACTCCAAGATTGTATTGCGTTCCTAAAATACATAAAGAAGGTACACTATTACGTCCAATAGTTGATGGAATCTATTCTCCAACTTACCAACTGTCTAAATATCTAGTCAGAATTTTACAACTCGGATACTTATATCAAAAACTCACATTTTATTGAGAAATTAAAAAACATCCCTATTTCTAAAGATGATATACTAGCTAGTCTTGATGTCACATCTCTGTTTACAAACATTCCAGTTGTGGAAGTCATCAACATCTTAGACAACTTGTTCCCAAGAAACATCACTACGTTATTCAATCATTGTTTAACTTTGAACTATTTTGTTTGGCAAAAAACCGTCTACAAACAACTTACCAACAACTTACCGGATTAGCCATGGGTAGCCCCCTCTCTCCTTCTTGTGCTGACTTATTCATGGAAGACCTAGAAAATAAAATCTTATCTCAAATTACCCCCAAACCTATAACTTGGTTGTAGGTTTTGGGGTAATTTTCCAACACACTTGACCTCTTCCTAGCAAGCGCCCTTCTGGGTATATAGTGGTTGTCAGTTCTCCTGTTGGTAACTCGGATCACAACCTCATACAAGTGTCTTTTTCCACAGAACACCCTTCTTGCACTAGTTCACAGTCTTGTGTCCTTTGACATCACAAGGATGCTAACTTTGCAGACCTCAGTGACTTCTATTCTTCCTTCCCATGATCCGCTGCTTTAGTTCTGATCCAAACTCTGCTCCAACTGAATAACAGAAACCATCCTCGCAGGAATGAAGGCTGTCATCCCTTATTTCACTCCAAATTCTCAGCTACCATCCAAGGCTTGGTTCTCAAAAAAAAGTGTATCAGTGCTGTAAAAGAAAAAAATCTCTGCTTACCACAGGCTGAAGACCAAAACTCCAGCTGCTCATTCTGTCTGTACTGCAGCTCGCAACAGTTGTAAAAGAATAATCACCAAGCCAGAGTCATACTTGAAAGGCCCAAATGTTTCCAACTCACCTCCTGCCCAAATACCAGTCATTCTTTCTGGTCCTTTGCCAAGGATATTGGGTGCAACTTCTGCCCACCCAGGTTTCCACCTCACTCTTGAATCAACTAATCAGTTACCAGCAGTATGGATTCCCCACTATTGGTCTACAGCTGATCTTTTTGCTTTCACCTTTGGACTCAAGCCATGAAAAAAATTGGAGAAATACACATAGTTGCTCTTGCCAATTTTCTCACTGATCACTCACCACATGTAATGGTGGATGGTTTCCTCTTCTTAGATTTCTCCACTAGTCCAGGAGCATCCCAGGGTTCTGTTCTTTTACCCACTCTCTTACACTTGTATATAATGACCTGCTCTCACAGACTTCTAATGCTATCCATAGCTTTGTTGATGACAATGCACTTCGTTACTCCTTTTCATTCAACATACACTTGCAGTGTTCAAGTATCAGAATCCTCGAGATCTATCATGACTGGCATCCTGAACTCGGATCTCATGGCTATATCCCAGTGGGGCAAGGACAACCTTATAAACTTGATGACATCAAAACTCAGTCCTGTTCGATCTCTTACAAGAAAGAGCTCACATCCCTCTCCTCTTACCTTCAGTAATACTGAGATATCCAAACACAATCAGATTTCTCTTCTTGGACTGACCTACACCTCCGATCTTTCCTGGACCTATCCAGATGAGGGCAATCTGGCTAATTAATGATCCTTCCCTCTCACTTCAATCCCTCTCTCTCACAGATGTTCAGTTTCTGCCTTGGGCCTCTTTTACAGATACTGTCATTGACAGTGCTCTGCTGAATTGGTTACTATTATTCCTCCACTCTCCTCCATAATTATTAAAACAAGGGCCACTGCTAACCAACACCCTTTTACAATGCATCTTGAAAGTCACCGAACTAGATTCACTGCCTCCTCTTTCATTCCAGCTACTTCTGTTCTTTGGAACAGTCTTCCCAACTCTGTTTTCCCCAAAGATTACAACCCTCAGCTGATCAAGCTGAGGGTTGTAATTCCTCCTTTCTTCTATTCCTCTTGTCTATACATGGCACTAGTGTGCTATAGGTCTTGTGGCCCTTCATGTATTGATCTGATATTTAAAAAAAAAAATCTAACATTAGAATACTACAGGGTTTATCAATTGAGGTAGAGGAATAAAGAGTAGTGCTGTTGTCAGTGAAGCTATGAATAGGATTTGAAGTCAGAGAGAGAGAGAGAGAAGATCTTTGATCTAAAGGAAGAAGAACATGCATGAGTGAGAGCACAGAACCTGGGGCACTCCAGCACTGATGGAGAAATCTGACAAGAGGAAGCCATCCACCATCACTTGTAATGGACAACCAGTGAGGAAGCTGGCAATCCAATCACAGAGCTTGGGAAGGAGGCCATAAGATGGCATTTATGAAGGCCTCGGTGCCAGACACAATCAAATGTCTTTGAAATATCGAGAGCAATAATATGGATTTTTCCAAATCTTTTCATGGCCTGTGTGTAAAAGTGGGTGAGATTAACTAGGAGGTTATCTGTAGAAAGAGAATGGCTGAATCCATATTGGTGGTCACTGATTAACTGTTGTCTTCAGGTAATAAAGAAGCTGGTTGTTGATAACCTTCTCTATCACTTTTGAAAAAACTGAGTAGGGAAGCCACTTTGTGTTAAGGATGTCCTCCTAGTAGATCTAGTAGGATAATCTTATAATTTGGGTAATTAGTTTGTAAGAAATCAATGTTTAGTGTTAAGTATTGAAAAAATGGTGGCATGATTGTCAGTTTAGGGAAACAGTAAAGGCAGCAAATGAAGGCTGTATAAAATGAGGTAAGGAAATCTTGAGCCAGAGTAGATCAAAATGTGGGGATTCCTTGTTGGCTAGCCTTTTTGACAAGGGATATCAGATTTTACAAAAGCACATGTTCAAGCACTTTGTAGAATGCATCATGCAGGATGTAGTTGAGACAGTCAAGGTGAGTTGTTTCCATGGAGGATGTTAATTGAGTATATGTTAGGAAAAAGAGATCAGGTTTTGATGTGTGTAAGTGATGGTACATATCACTGATGTTTGTATTAATACCTTGAATGTTGGTGAAATGGATGTGGAAGTGTTTTTTTTTTTTATTGGAAGAAGTTTTGGTGTTATTTTGGGAGAGTTAGTGCATATTTTTATTATTTAGACCATTTTTTTTTTGTTGATTTATTTTTGTTATTATTTATGGGAGATTTTTTTGTGAAAGCCCATCTGAATACAAAGCCAGTACAGGATGGTTGAAAATATTCAAATCTTGCTGTGCTACAAGAGACCTTGAAACTCGAGGAGGATTATCGGGTGATGCTTTAAGAGCAGAAGTTTCTAAAGCATCTTTTCTGAAAATAGCAGAAGAATATACATTGTTTATTCAAAACATTTTGGTTATTTTTACAAACCATTTCCCAAAATGCAGTTTTTTAAAATAATATTTAAAATAATTAAAAGGATTTAATCGTAGGCCTAAATACAGCTTGTTTCATATAAACTGATTATTTTCATGTATGTTTAATTATCCAGACTGTTTGATTAACCAAACTAACCTTGGTTCCATTTAGTTAGGATAATTGACGTTCTGTTGTATTTGTCTAATATATTTTTACTGTGGTATTATGCATGTGACATGAAACCAAGGACATCCTAAAAGAAGATGGAGTGATGAATTGTCAAATTTTGTTGGGGAAAACTGGTCAACCATTGCCAAGAACAGAGAAAGGTGGACAGAACTGGAGGAGGTCTTTGTTCAGCAGTGGACAGAAAAGGGCTGAAAAGAAGAAGAAGATAGAAGATTATGCATGTTTATATAATTGTCAGCTGTGGAGTTGTCGAGTTAAACAAATCCTGCCAGCTGACAGCAGAGCCAGACTTGCAGAAGATCATCACATGGATGAGACATGGATTTTCCAGTACAAATTCCAGACGTGGATTTTCCAGAAACGAGACAATCGATGCACTGGAAAACTCTCATGTCACCGAGAATGAAAAAAGCAAGAATGAGCAAATCAAAACTGAAGGCAATGCTAATCGTTTTTTTTTATATCAATGACGTGTTAATGGTTGAATGGGTACCAGAGGGTCAGACAGTTGACCAACATTATTACCTTGAGGTTCTGGCCAAGCTGAGAGAACAAGTGAGGAAGAAGAGACCTGATCTGTGGAAGAACAATGCTTAGATTCTCCATCAGGACAACGCTCCAGCCCACAGTGCACTGTATGTAAAGCAGTATCTGGCTGATAAGAAGATCCCAGTGTTAGACCATCCACTTTACTCGCTGGACTTAGCTCCATACAACTTTTACCTTTTTCCATAGTTGAAATCCACATTGAAAGGCACCCAATTTCAGTCAGTGGATGAGGTAAAGGAGAAAACAGCAGCTCTACTGAAGTAGATAGCACCTGATGACTTGCAGCACTGCTTCCAACGCTGGAAAATTTGTATGCAATGGTGTATAGATAGAGGAGGGGATAACATTTAAGTTGTACAATTGTAATAATAAACTACATTTTTGCAACCAGTCTCATTATTTAATAGCCACACCTTGTATGCTACATCTCACCTGGCACAGATATGCCTCAGGATGAGCTTGATGATCATATTGCAATGTCTATCCCCTATACTTATAATGGGGGATTTAAATGGCCACAACACTATGGGGAAGCGTAGATACAAAACAGAAGGACAATTGTAGACCATACACTTTGCAACAATAACCTCTCTGTCTCTTGACCACTAGAAGCAATAACCATTTTCCATGCATATCTATCTGTACATTAACTGCCATTTGTTAACAATCTGTTCACCTTCCCTCTACTTACTGTGTGAGCAGGAAAGTGAGAATTACTTATGGGAGTGATTATGTTCCACGATATTGACTTTTTACATGGCGATCATGAATTCCACTGCAGGTATCATGATGGAAAATAGAGCATACTGATTGGTTTGCTCTTTCCTCCTTAGCTGGATTCTTTGATAGCTTATCTCCTGTCTGATACAGTGAGTCACATTCACAGTATAATAGAAGCTCCCACATTTGCAATTCTTAAAACATCTTGTTGGGTTCCACCTTCTCCATACTGAAAGCACCAAGAAAGCTCAGAACAAAGCTTGGGTATCTGATTGCTTTCAAATGTGCTCAGGCACCAGCACAGTGTATCTATACTGTGCTGGTGCCTGAGGTCAGTGCAAAGAGGACTTTTGGATACCACTTATCCACATTCAATCCTGGAACACAATGAACTGAGCCAAGTGCAATTGCTCTTAGGGACAGTTTTGCGAAAACATAGCAGTATCTTCTTACTCTCAGAATTCCTGGCACTAAAAAATCAGAGTTGAAAAGCACCACATTTTGTTCACATCAAACTGTCTGGATCTAACTTTACATTCGTGAAACTTAAAACTGTTTTGCTTCAGTGCTGCATAGCTGCTGTTGGCCAGATGACATTTGTTATAAGATGGTTAAACGTCTCTCACTATCTTCCATAGAACAACTACTCTGTCTTTTTAACAGAATCCTCTCTGAGCATGAATTCTAGATTCCTGGTGAAGGGTAATTATCATTACCTTTCCAAAGGTAGGCAAGGATGC
Source organism: Typopeltis vanoorti (assembly GCF_054136105.1). NCBI lineage: Eukaryota > Metazoa > Arthropoda > Arachnida > Uropygi > Thelyphonidae > Typopeltis > Typopeltis vanoorti. Next base: position 61,769,197 of record NC_143570.1, on the reverse strand, counting down.
AAAATCTCTAACAAAATTATCATCCAATTTTTCTTATTAGCTTTCTAGGATATTGAAAAAAATACTTAACACTCATCTTTTATGGTTTGTAGAGAGCAATAACGTTTTTTTACTTCCAAGACACAACTTGGCTTCCAAAAGCAAAGTTTCCAGTCTAGTGAGATCATCTCATTAGACTGGAAACATTGATTAGAGATGCTTTCCTCGAGAACAAGTACCTTTAACAAGGAAAAAGCATATAACACAGAGAGATTTAGCATACTGAAAGATTTATACCACTTTTCATCAAAAACTTTCAGAATATCCCACTTTCCCAATATTTTATTTTTCCAAGCGGAGATCTGCAAGGGGCAGTTGTAAGTATCAAGCTGTTTACAGTCACTCAATAACACAACCTCCTACTGTAAGCCGTGCCCTCTATGTGGATGACTACTGTCTTTTGTACTTCATGCAATATGAAGGTCATAGAAAGATAGTTGCATGAAGTCATGGATCACCTTTCCACTTAGGCACTTTAGATGAGTTCAGGTTTTCACTAGCAAAAACTGATTCCATACATACACTCGTTGCTGCAAATGTTCTCACCATCCTAATCTAGAGCTGAGACTATGGCAAACAATAATTCCATTTGTGACAAAATTCTTAGGATGAGTCCCAAGAATAAACTTAACATTTTTTTATCTCACATATGCCATTTGCAAGATAAATGCCAGAGAACAATGACTATCGTTCACACCCTGTCTTTAGTCTTCTGGGTCCTCGGGTGCAGATTGATAATCCTCACTTTTCCTCTAACAATCGTTATCAGATCGAGATTTGATTATGGGTTTCAAGTGTATGTTTCTGCCTGGGGGCAGTGGGCTTTGAATTCCATCCACTATGAAGCATTTAGATCTGCAAGTTGAGCATTCCTAACATCCTGTTCCTAGTCAAAGTGAATGAACTACATTTGTAATTTCAAAACCAGCACCTCTCAGTTCAGTGCAGCTAAGCCAAGGTGGTAGTTTATTTCATCTCATTTGTGCAGTAGTGTCTAGAGCTTGTATTAATTGTTTTTTTTTTTGTGCAAACCAAAGGAGATGACATGCTATTAAAGGTGCATTATTTACACTAAATCATTCAGTTCTCTTGCAGCAAAGTCTGGTATACCGCTTACAGCTAGTGTTTACACAGCTGCAAAATCTCTTCTATCAAATCTAGAAATTTTGCTTGTGTTGAATCCCAAGTCACTTTCAGAGTAAAGTGGCCTGAATCTTGGTCTGCTTGTACCTTAACTTATTATGTCTGTTCTCTACAATGATTGCAGCCAGATTATAAGGCAAAAATGAATATCCATGTTGTAAACAGCATAAAATAGAGAAAAATAACAACAGAATGTGCAGGATTATGCCTGATTAAGCCTCAGGTCTGCATAGGCCGTAGTTACCTTATGCACTCCTCCCTGTTGACGACATGTCTTTGTGATTTCTATTGTCCTGCTTTAGCCATCATACATATTTTTATTGGAAGTTTTTCTACTTGGTTATACTATAAATTAAAGATACTAAGAAATTATATACTTGGTTTAATCCTTAACCAAGTGTAAGCAAACAGGTTTGCACCTGAACTATTTTCAGGACTGAGGCAACTTGCATAAAGAAGCTAATGACTTCACATCACTTGCCTTAGTATCCCATAATGCTAAACACATCTCCTTGCAGAAATGTATAATGCTATGCATTATGGGAAGGGTAACTACCCAGACCTACTAAGGCAAGTGATGTAAAGTCATTAGCTTCTTTATACAAGTTGTCCCAGTCCTGAAAATAGTTCAGGTGCAAACTTCTTTGCTTACACTTGGAAAAAGAATTAAACCAAGTATATAATTTCTTGGTATCTTTAATTTATAGTATAACCAAGTGGAAAAACTAAACTTCTAACAACTGTCTCTAATCCAGAGTATTTTAATAATAAGGTGCGACACGACACCTTTTGGCTACTCATATACGAAAATGACTTCATTACTTCAACCTTAGTATTGTTAATAATTAGAGATTTTTATTTAAGAGAATATTTATATAGAGATGTTTATCATAGATATTAATCCTACCATAGAGATGATCTGTGTTTCTAAAAATTATTTTTTTAATTCTGAGTGTATATGTGCACAAGGGTTCACTCCGATTGATGCAATGACCCCTTTTTTTTTACTATTTCTTTCAGAATCCAAATAAATCATTGACTCGGACCAAAATACAAAATAAACACATTTAATAAAACCAAAACAATATATATATACACTTCAAACAATATTACATAACTATAACTAACTACAGAATTAATTGAATCCAAGGCCTTTTTAAAAATAAACTTACACTTAAGACTAGAGTAAACACTTGGTTTTCACAATGACAAAATGTTCATAGTCAATTTCTCTCTGTGTCAAAGCCCTTTTCCAAAGATATATGACTTTATCTTCATTTTCACAGGATCCTTTTTCTTCACTCATGTAGCACATATTTAATTCTTCCTGACTCAATTCTGTCTCTTTTTAGTAGAAATAATAGTTAGATCCGGCGTCCTTAATACAGATGAAACTTCCTAATCAGAGTTTTCTCGAACATTCCCTTAGAACGTAAATAGCAAATTCTTCTTTTATTCACTAAATGCTTATTGACAGTCTTAACTCTTCCAATTAAAAAAAAAACTTACAGTTCTAAGATTTCCTTTTCGGAATCTCCTATAAATCTTCCAATTAGCATTTCCTCCAATACTCCTTTTAAAATGCCTATAGCAATATTTCTCTTTTGTTTATCAATACTTATTCCACTTTGAAACTTAATAGTTCCACGATTCCTTTTTCGGAATATACTATTAATTTTCCTTCGACTGTCACATAAAAAAAAAACTCAAGTTCCTCTTAATCTAAATATCTGCCGGCCTGTGTTCTAAATTCCTTCCGAACGCTATCTTGTTTACAGCCGTTACTCTGATACCGAACGCTTTCCTTGTCAGCTGTCAATCACACATCTAACTTCTCGGCAAGCATGCGCACTCCTTGAAAATGGCAAACAAGAAACTAAATACTGTATAATGGCTGACACGGTTGTTTCTGTTAGCGACAAGAGAATGTCTTCATAAAACACAAAACTTAATATTTTAAACTACTATAAACATTCTTAAAGTAATACAACTATTTAAATCCGGTAAGTACATAAACTTTTTAACTGCTTTACATATCACTTTTGACAAAACAATTTCCATAATAGTCACATTGCAAGTACCGACAATGTGTGTTATGAAAACAAAAATAATAAACATACTAACATAAATAATATGTAAAAATATTCATAATTTTAAATTATGATTCTTTTTACAGTATCACATAGCTTTTGACAATCTGGCACTATGGATTACTGTACAAACTTATCGCTGCTCCCATACCACTGGAAATGGTGCAGTTGATTAAATCTTACCTCTGTAGCAGACGGATACAGGACAAGATAAATGGGACGATATCCACCCAGCTTCATATCCTGGCAGGAGTTCCACAAGGATCCTTATTGGCCCCAGTTCTGTTCTCAATATATATGGCAGACATTCCACACAACCCAATGTCATCCATCATTTATGCAGATGATACAGCGATACTAACCAGATCTCTTCAGCCATACCTTGTCACCAAAAAAAACTTCAACAAAACCTACTAATACTAGAGCAATGGTTCTCCAAATGGAGATTACAAGTAAACCCCCAGAAGAGCATAGCTATGCTCTTCACTAGAAGTACAGCATCTCCTAAAGGGGACATCTTCCTGTTTAATGCCAAGATTCCCTGGAAAACAGAAGCCAAATAAGACTGAGACTCTGAATTATATGCGAGTCTGTTTGTTTGGAGTCATGTTAAAGGTGAGTGAGGTTAGTCAGGACCAGAATTCAGAATTAGGTTGACAACAACATTATTTTTGAACAGTATGGTTAGCTAAAGGAAGGCTGTGTTTTAGCAATCTACTTATTTACTCTAACAAGGTGACAAGAGCTTTGAACAAAGGAAAATGCATACATGGTGGTTTATTTAGATTTTGCTAAGTCTCTTGATAGACTGTCACATGACAAGCTGATAATTAAACTGGAACAGATTGAATTGGATAGTAAATTAATGCACTAGACTGGAGATTGGCTGTCTGATAGGTATCAGCAAGTTGTGTGTGGGAGAGTAATATTCCAGAAGAGGAAAGTCATTAATGGTGTGCTCCAAGATGTCTGTTTTGGGACCATTGCTGTTTAATTTGTAAAAATGATATTGGGAAGGGCTTGTTTAGGGATATACAGTTGTGTGTGTGTGTAGATGATACAAAGCTGTGAAGAACTCTGAGGAATAGAATTGATGTTGCCTTTTAAGTGGACTTATGAACAGGTGATTGAATGGGCTGCTAGTTCAACATAACAAAGTAGAAGGTTTTAAAGTTTTTGAAGCACAGATTGGATGCAGAATATATGACTGGTGAGGATATCTTGGAAGAGGTAGTGGAAATGAGAGATCTGGAGGTGTTGGTGGATAAGGACTTGAAATTTTGGAGACATTTTGCTAAAATTGGGAGGATGGTGCAGTGCTTTGTGGCAATGAAGCAGAGAACACTGACATGTAGGAGTAAGAATGTTATGATTCTATTGTATAAGGAATTGATCAGACTGCATATGGATTACTGTGCACAGATTTGGTCTGGGTTTGCAAAAGTACAAAAAGATGTTGACGATTGACTAAGGTAGTTTCTGGTCTCTGAAATGTTCAGTATGAAGACAGGTTGAGGGAATGTAAATTGCAGAGTCTAGTGGATAAATTGATGAGGGGAGGCATGATCGAGACATATGAGTCCATTGAAGGATTAACGTGAATCAGATTTTTCAATGGGTGAAGATAGAGGAGTGGGGAAAAAGAGGCCATCCCTGAAAGCTGACTAAGAGGGTGTGAGGAGTAGGTTTTTTGCATGGAGAGTTGGGGGTAGTTGGAATGCATTACCTGGAAGTGTAGGTGATTGTGAAGACAATCACTGCACTTCATTCAAGTCACTGTATAATGAGTAGTGTGCATGATGGAGGACCTCCTGTGATGAGTCATTGACTCCATGGAGGTCTGATAATAATAACAATATTCTTACCAAAGTTTTCCAGTGACTTTTTCACAAAGCTGTCATATGTTTTTCTCTCTTTTCCATCTGCCAACTTACTTGCTAGGAGCATTTGATATGCCTTCTTGTTTTCCAGGACTGCTTGTGTCTACTATAGTGTTCTTATTTTTCTCTTCTTGCTTCCTTAGTTGAATCATTTAATATTTTTTTCAGTGTTTTCCACTGAGGCTGCAAAGTTTGGTTCTTGTCTTCAAACTTTCATGCTTTCTTGAATAACGTTTGCATAGTTGAATCTACAGTTTACCTGTGAAAGCTGCTCAACTTTAATTCTTTTTAAAACTTTCTTACATTCTCTTCTTTTCAATGTGATATTCATTTTTGTCCTACTTAAAACTAAGTGATAGTCACTTCCAATTTCAGATCTTCTCTACATTACTGTATCTTGAACCAGCATGAAGATATCACTATCAGTAATAACATAGTCATGAGGGTTTTCTTCACATGAACTTCTGCACATCTTTATGTTGAAATATGGTATTCATTATGACTAATCTATATCTTGAGCTGAAATCCCACAGATACTTGCCATTATTATTAGTTTTGCACATTTCAAGTTTTCCCAGAATATTTCTATATACATGGTCAGATTCTTCTTTGCTGTGTAAATCTCTAACAAGGATCATCTTATCCATTTTCTTTGTCAGCTGCTTCCTCTGATAACTCAAAAATTCCTCCACTTCTTCCTAGCATTTTGCTAGGAAATTCTGGGAATATAGACAAGTTTTATTGTTCATCATCATCAGCAAACATCAGTTTGCCTACATAACTACTTGAAACTGCCTTCAACAAGTTTGGTGTTAAATGCTGTCTCTACTCCTTTCTTTCATTGAATTTTTTTTTGCCTGAATATAACATTCTACATTTATTATTTAGTAGTATCTCATCTATTTTTGTCTTCTTTTTCTCAGTAATTCCAATTATGTCTATATGGTACTTTTCCTGAAAGTCAGTTTCTTTTCCATTAATACTCATTATGTTGATGGTTCCTTTCTTTAGTTCTTCTAATGTTGGGCTTGTTTTTCTTCTTCTAGATGTTGAGTTCCAGTAGTGACTTTTCAGTGTTTGCCCTGATTCCCTGACAAAAATAGAGAGCCTTATATAACTGGGCTACACCCCAATTCACATCAACTGTTTTTTGCCTACAATAATTTGAATATAGCTGCATTACCTTTACTACCATCTTATGGAGTGGGGGGAAAGGCAATAGAGCATGCAGATGCTCTTCAGTTTTATATTAATACAGAATAATACAATTAATTATAATTTATACACTATTTGATTAAAGTATCCGGACACCCCTCTGTAATTCGTAAACTGACATCTAGATGTCACTACGACCTCACTTACCGGTATAAAAGGAGTCATGGAGCTGTGTGTTGTTCAGTGATAAGAAGTATGAGCAGAATGGGTAGGTCAAGGGAGCTCAGTGACTTCAAATGTGGACTAGTTATTGATTGCCACATCAGTAAGAAATCTGTCAGAGACATTTCAACCCTCCTCAAGTTGCTCAAGTCAACAGTTGGTGATGCGATTGTGAAATGGAAACGTGAAAGCAAAACCATGGTCAGGTAGACCACGTTTAATGACAGACAGGAACCGTCGAGCGTTGAAAAAGGTGGTTCGTGGAAATTGTCAGACATCAATTGAAATAATCACCTGGGAGTTCCTCAATGCTACTAACTGTCCAGCCACCATGACTGTGCGTCAAGAGTTAAGAGGAATGGAGTTTCATGGTTGAGCAGCTGCCCATAAACCAAACATTTCTCCTGAGAACGCTAAGCTCTGCCTGCAGTGGTGTAAAGAGCGATGCCACTGGACAACGTGAAATGATTTGGAGTGATCTGGAGAAAGATTCCTGCAAGCATGTGTAGTGCCAACAGCGAAATTTGGAGGAGGTGGCGTTACTGGGGGTGTTTTTCTTGGAATGGACTTGGCCCTCTCATAACACTACACGGAAATCTAAATGCAGAAGGGTACAAGGACATTTTGACATGTTGCGTACTGTCTATGGTAGAAGATCAATTCGATGAAGACTGTTGTCTGTATCAGCATGACAGTGCTATAAAGCAAGGTCTGTGAGAGAATGGTTTGTGGACAATAACATTCCAAAAATGGACTGGCTGGCCCTGACCTGAATCCCATAGAACATCTTTGGGATGAATTAGGACACTGACTTTGCTCCAGACTCCAACGACCCACATCATGAACTGCTCTGGCTATAGCTCTTCAGGAAGAATGGGCTGTCATTCCTTCAGAGATGTTCCGATACCTGGTAGAAAGTCTCCCCGGCAGAGTTAGAGCTGTCATAGAAACAAAGGATGGACCCACCATGTATTAATGTCCACTACTGGAAAGTGTGTCACAGGGAAAGTCTGATTACAGTTTTGAGTAGGTGTCCAGATACTTTTGATCAGATAGTGTAATTAATGAATATTGTATTGAGGGGACTTCTTGTGTTTCAGACAACGGTGGTGATTCATTATTTACCACCCAGGAGTATGAGAAAGAAAATGTTGAACAATTATCTTATCATTAGATGGAATGTAAGATATAGTTGTTCAACTTTATCTTAAGTTAGATGGAATCCTAACACATAACGAATAGAACGGCACAAAAAGATTACTAATGCAAAAGTAGCTAAAATAAAATAGGAAGGTAAAATAGATTATATGCACAACAGAAACTGTCTTTTTATAATATCATGTAACCTATCTAAATTCACCATATCTGGTAAGCTGCACAATTAATGCGTGAGTTTATGAAAAAAGAAGAAAAAAATGAAACTTTTTAAAAAAATAAAAGCCACCATAGTTCAACAGACCCCTTGTAAGAATGTGATGGGATAAGGGGTACTGCTCGTATTTCATTAGTTAAGGTGTTGTGATCAGCAAGTTGATTTCAGCTTTAAAAAAAAATGAATATTTCCTTCTGTTTTCTTAATTTTATAACCACACTGCTGTAGGTTTTGTATTATCTAGTCTGTAGGATTATTTTAGCAACAACAATAACAAACAATCCTGACATGATGTTGGTTTCTAAATGTTCATGTTGGCATTATTATTTAAAAAAAATAATCAAATTAATATATTTGTACTGATATTTTCATATGCAGAAGGTGTCATCTAAATTGTAAAACAAACCATCTTTTCTGCAGAGTTCTTATATATGTTCGGCTTTAGTGGTGGCACATCAAGTCATCTCTTGGAAAAAGTTCTATGTAACATATGACATGCTGCAAGTAGAGCACCTTAGTTACAATAAAACCTTAATTTCAGTATTTGAATACAAAAAAGGGAGCTTAATTAATAGTTTTATAGGTTAAAATATAGTTATCTATTTAATCCATGTCAGTATGCAAATTAAACTTAAGTTTATTTATTTGTATTGGGTTCTCCCCTCCCATTCCTCCACCATCCATTAGGACTGGTTGAGCCCTCTTAATGAGGGATTAAGTATGTATTTTATGGCTGTAGATTCATGTGTGTTCGTGGGGCAGTTTGCCTGTGACTTGTTATTACATTCTTAAAAGGCACACTCTGGGGAATTTTTTTTTTTTTTTTAAATTAGTGCATTATTTTATATATATATATATATATATATATATATTGTACATACTTCATATGATTGTGCAGCATGAGTTAGAAATAATGTGCTTAACTCCGAGAACTTATATTGGTGTTTTTAGTTATACACTTCATATGAATATTGTTAATACAAAGAATGCTTAATAAGAAGCAACTGCTGTTTGAATTTTTAAAAACAAAATCAGTGGAGTTTTTAGTATATAAAAAAAAAATAAGCATCACATACCTAGTAAGTGTTTATTCAAAATTTATGATTCATATTTATAGTTGATTCTCAAAACTTTTGTGCTTCGACTCTGTGTACAATGCAGTTTATTTTTTTTCCTGTGTATGATATGTGTAAAAGAACAATCTTGATCAGCTCTCATTTATGTTATTGAGACTGTTTTTTCTTTTACAGTCTTCATCATCTGAAATGTAACTTAGCAGTATCCATTGTATCAATGCTTCTTTTGGTAATTTATTTTCATTTTTATCATAAGCAATAAAAGAAATTGCCTGCTTCTGTATTCACTGTGTATATGATTCCCTATCTGGTCAAACATATTTTGAAATTTTATAATGTACAGTAATTTATTGTTTATCCCACCACGTTGGGAAGGCAGTTTGCCATTCTGATCGTTGAAGGGTCGATAATTGAAATGCAATTACAGGGTTCTGTACCAGAAGTTGGTTGACATGCAGGGGTCAATTAATTGAAGGGTTGTTGTTTTGAAGGTTGAATAAATGATAGATAACAGTAGTAATATGATTATACACAACAGAATATTCAAATGTGCAGAAATGGCATTAGGTCACTACCTGTTACAAGGAAATCTAAGAATACCTTCAAGATGGTATAAAATGAACAAGATCAGAACAAAGTAACCTGCACTATATACACACACACACACACACACACACACACACAAGTTCCAACTCAACATCTAGAAGAAGAAGAACAAACCCATCAGAAGGATTGAAAATAGGAACCCTCAGTATTGGAGAGTATAAATGGAAAGGAAATCGAACTTGCAGAAGAATTGGAAAGGTACCATACCACAGTTATAATTGGCTTTACTCAGACAAAGAAGACAAAAACAGGCAAGATCTTATTAAATAAGTATAGGATGCTTTATTCGGGTAATAATGATCGAGGAAAAGAAGGAATAGTGATAATATTATTATTATTCAGGCCTCCATTGAGTCAAAAGACTCATCGTGGGAGGTCCTTCCTAAGAACATAAAGTCTGTCAAGACTCATAGAGGGGAGGCCCCCCCTAAGAAACACAAAGTCTATCATACCACTCCTTAAACTCATTGACCGTTCTCGCTCCCACTACTCCATCAGGCAATGCATTCCACAGTTCAACCACCCTCCACACAAAGAAACCACTCCTCTTGCTCACAGTTTCCTTTCGTAACTTCCAGGATAGCCTCTTGTCATCACTCCTTCCCGCTGTTCAACCAAGCGAAAGAACTCCCCAGTGTCAACCCTGTAACCACCTCTCAACAGTTTAAAAGTCTCAATCATATCACCTCTCCTTCTATCCACCAAACTCTGCAGTCCACATTTCCTCAGCCGATCCTCATAACTATGCTTGTGCAGTCCTGAAACCATCTTTGTCATATTCAACACAAAATATGAAGATAAACTTCTGGATTGGAAGGCAGCTTCAAGTAGAATGGTGTGGGTACACTTTAAAATGGGGAAATGGATAATGAAAGTTATTTGTGCCTATGGTCCCACAGATGGTTCTTCTAAGGAAGAAGTGGAAACATTTTTTGAGTCATTAGGACAGGCAGCTGACATAAAGAAAATGGAAAAAATAGTCCTTGTTGGGGATCTAAACAACAGTAGGAAATGAATCCCACCAGGCATATAGGAATGTTTTGGAAAAATTTGGAGAAAAGGACAAACCTAATAATAATGATAAGTATTTGCTGGATTTCTGCTCAAGACATGGACTAGTTATTACTAATACTAAGACATAATATTAGTTATTTCTTACATTATGTTTCTTGCATCTTCTCTCCACATTATGTGGAGAGAAGATGCAAGAAATAAGAAAAGCCTTATTCACTACATCATTGTTAATAGTGATATCTTCATGTTGGTTCAAGATACAAGAGGATTTGAAATTGAAAGTGACCATTACTTAGTGCTAAGCAGGATAAAAATGGATATTACATTGAAAAGAACAGTATGTAAGAAAGTTTTAAAAATAACTAAAGTTGAGCAGCTTGTTATTGAAGAAAATTTCGAACAGTTTTAAAACAAGAACCAATATAAAATAAGGTAGAAAAATAAGAACCCCAATGGTGGACACAAGAAGTTAAAGAAGAAGAAGTTCTGAAAACGAATAAAGCATACCAAAAGTTCGAGCAAATAGGTTGACAGATGCCCTAAAAGAATACAAAGAAAAATGTAAAAGAGCTAAACTATGTAAAAGTAGCTAAACAAAAGTCATGTGAAGACTTTGGCAAGAATCTAAAAGATAAATATCAGGAAGGTGGCAAAATATTCTGGAGGCTATTGAAAAATCTTAGAAATGGAAGAAAGAATACTGTAAAAAGAATTAAAAAATGATAAAGATGACACAAAACTGAAGATAAGGATATCCTAGATGTCTGGAGTAATTACTTTGAAAGACAGTTACAGAACAGAAGTAGAAAATTTTCAAGAGAAATCCGAACAGGAGTACATATATATTTCAGGTACGAAAATCACCAAAAACTTGAAATGAGGAAAGGCAGCTGGAGTAGATGATATCCAATCAGAAATGCATAAATATAGAAGTATAAAAGTTTTACAGTGGTTGCATTACATAATTCAGATGGTCTGGTCAGAAGGTTGAATTCCAGATGACTGGAGCAGAGCTCTTAGTTCCAATCCATAAAAAGGTGAATAAAGTTGAATGTGGGAATTAGAGAAATTTTGGTACTAAGTGTTCCAGGTAAGATTTATGGAAGCATGCTTGAAAAGAGGTTAAAAAAATTGTAGAAGAGAAACTTGGAGAAGAACAAGCTGGGTTCAGGCTAAATAGAGGTTGTCACAATCAGATTTTCACTTAAAGACAAATAGTTGAAATGAAAAATCTTAGAAATGGAAGAAAGAATACTGTAAAAAGAATTAAAAAATGATAAAAATGACACAAAACTGAAGATAAGGATATCCTAGATGTCTGGAGTAATTACTTTGAAAGACAGTTACAGAACAGAAGTAGAAAATTTTCAAGAGAAATCCGAACAGGAGTATATATATATATATATATATATTTATGTTATGTTATGTTATATATATATATATAACAATATATCTCTGATATATTGTTACAGTTGTAACAAATTTTTCATGAAAATTAGCAATAAAAAGACCATGTAGGTAGAAACAGAAAAAGTTCAGCTGCATTCTGAATGGAGAATCTACAAAGCAGTTAAAATATTTCAGCTATTTAGGCACAGTGTTTAGTGAAGATGGCAAGTTAAATCTGGAAATAGACAACAGAATAAGCAAAGCTGATATTGTGGGTAGTTAGTTGAAAACATTATATGGAATAAGAGAGAAATTAGCCAAAACACTAAACTAGCAGTATATAAGAGATGGTGTTCAAACCAATTTTAAGTTATGGATTTGAGAGTTGGGTTAGAGATAAAGCACTTGATCAAAGATTAGAGACCACAGATAAGAAAGTACTGAGAAAAATTAGGAGAGTGAACCGATGTCATCAATGGCAGAATCATATTAAAAATGAATTTATTAGAAAGAAACTTGACATTGTTTGCATGAACAGGACTAATCTAAGATAGTATGGCCACTTAAATAGAATGGGTGAAGAAAGGTAAGCAAAACAAGTGTTTAATGCCAAGATGGCAAAAAAGAGACCCAGAGGAAGACCAAGATCTAAGTGGATGGATTCAGCCAGAAGTGCCTTAGAAGCACAAAATGTTAGATCTGACAATATTGGATTGCTGACAAGTAATAGACTAATTTGGAGGAAAATTGTGGATAGGAGATTAATAATGATGTAAACTTAAATATGTAGTGCTGTAACGTAAATGCTGCTTCAGGGTACATATCAGGAAATTAATGATGATAAGGCCCCTCCACACACACACACACCACTTAACACTACAGGAGTGTTAAGTGGTGTGTAGCCTGTTTCCACAAATGGCTCTGACACTTTAGGTGAGTAACTTGCCAGTAATTGCGAATAATTTTGAGTATAAGCATATCTTCTTTCATTGTGACAAATGTTAACTGAACCCCAAGGTGATAGATCACATGTTGCAATCTTCTTCCTGTGGGTTTTTTAGCAACTGTTCCTCCCCACTGGAGGATATTTATATTCTTAATGCATGTGTGTGTGAGACACTAATTAACTAGGAAACCAGCAATGTGAATACATTTGAGGGACCAATACTTAAATGTATTCTTCATTTGAGGACATGGTAGTAAAGTGGCTCTGTAGGCCATTTGCTAGAGTGCATGTGAAATTAGATATCTGACGATAACATGTCAGGTGCTTTTTAACCAGCTAGCTTATTCTCGGGGGAATAAGCCCCCCAAGAGGAATTCACCCCTTGAAGAGCAGGATGTTGTGATAATGGAGCAGTAATACAAAGCAAAATGGAATACTAATGTGATAGATGAATATTGTTTTCCTCAAAGAGAAAAATGCAAAGGTGCTTTCAAGGGGAAATTAAGTACTTAAAAGCAGTTTTGGTTTTGTGTACAATTTATATATTTTTCTGATGTATTTTATTTTATATGTATTGTTTCTCTTAATGCTCCTTCTCCAAATAATAATAAAATAAAATAAAAACCTTTGCAGGAGCAAATGGTTATTACTAGCTGTGCTGCTAGTAATAACCCAGCCTTAACAACCACAAAGGTTGGTTGATTGGTAGAGCCTCTGCTACCAATGGCTCATGCAAAAAATTAAGCTAATTCAATCATTCAATGCTGTTGGCACACTCTCCCTCAATGAGTCTTTGGACTCCCTGGAGGTGTTGCATAATAATAAAAACATTGTTGTGCACATTGTATTACTCTGAAGAGTGACTGCATTCCTTATTCCACTTTGACCTTGTTATTGACCATTGTAAATTATTCATTTACACTTTTTGTGGATGTTTCTTTCACATCTCAGACTACTTTTCACAGTTGCATAAAAATTTATCATACCATTTTTGAGTTATTTAATGTTTCTTTGTTCCTTAATTTATGGAAACCAGTGTAATATGAGGGGGTGGGAGAGTTTAATTTGGACATTTGACCTTCCATAATTGTTTTGCAATTTTGCCATGTCATAAATAGCACCATTATGATTGTTGTATTGAAATAGCCAGGTCCTTTATATAGGGCATCCTTCACAGATGTATTCATTGTTGGTGTGAGATGATCATGTCCTTTCTCACCTTCATATTTCTTTATAATTTTCATTTCATCTCTAGATCAGTTTTGATGTGTTTATGCATGGATTTACTTTTTCTACTTCTGTTCCCTTTTTCAGTAATTGTACTTTACAACAGCACATGCGAACACCAAAAAAGTATTAGTGCATAAATACAAATACACAACATATTCGCTTTCATCTCCCTCTTAATTAAAAACTTCGCCGGTAAAATAGCCGTTCGGCTTATTATCTTCATATTCACTTTCAATTGTAAACAAAGTGAGACTGAGAAAGGCGCACACATGCACTGTGTGGGCTGCTGTTAGATGGCATGCAAGTAATGTAATGTTAACTTTTTATAATTAGAAATTTTTTTCCCATATCCCTTTCAGGATAATTTGCTAAGTCAAATTACATAAATCGAGATTTGTTGTGTTTTAGGCAATTAATACAGTCGGCTTACCACTTCTGCTGCATCCGTAAAGGGCGAGTATTTTATGCATGTAAATATGTGTTCACAGGGTCTGTCTGTTATGAGGGACGAAAAACATGAGGGGGGACCCTCCACTTCCGTATGAGGTCGGCAAACTCACCTTTAATTGAAAAGCCCGATAAAGTTTCTTCGCATCATCGGAGAGATTCGAATCCAAGTCTTTCCAACCAAAGGGCTCCGCAAACTTCTGTTTGAAATCTTTCGTAGAGAAAGAAAAACGTTTAAAATTTGCCAACTGTTATGTTACGACGGTAACTAAGTAATATTTTTGTTTGAAATCATTCATATAGAAAGAAATAGCTTTAAAAGTTAACTGTTACTACTAACTACGTTAGAGCTGTTGAAAAGAAGATACGGCAAGTGGAGTTTCTTCCAGTCAACAGTTAAAAAATGGTTGTTGGAAGAAAGTGAACGTAATTGTCTTACATTATGACTTTCAGAGAAAATCAACAAACTATGGCTTATTGAAAATGAACTTCAGTGTCAGTGTTCTCTAGACCATCAGTATACACAGATGTTCTACAGTGTTTTGGGTTATGTAAATTAGTGTAAACTTCAGTTTTCTGTTTCACGTTATCAGTTTCTGTTGTTAATGCATTTAGAAAAGCGCATTTTTTTTTTTATATACATCTAATACATAGTTGCACGTTGGAAGTATATCGTGTTTGCGTATAGCGATAAATATTAACGAAGTGAATGTAGAAGATTCGCTTGTTAAACTGTCTGAAATAAGTAATATTGTTTAATGTTTGTGTATGTATAAAATACATAAATTAAGAGGACTTATTCAATTGACTGAAACTGTGAGATTTTACCGCTTTCAAACAAGGCGCTGTTAAGATAACATGCAATGGCGGCGGAACCGGAAGTGTAATGCGCGAGTAAAAAGAACACGGTAACTAGTAAACTGGTTAGGGTTGTGAATGAAAGATACAGATATGTTTGAGATAGGGTAGAATTTTTGGAACCTGTCAAAAAAAAAAAAAAAAAAAATCCGTTAGTAGCAGTCTTTCAGAAAGAAAAATGTTTTGAAAGTTATTTAGCTGTCTTTGTTCCAAAGGTAACTGGAATCAACAGTTGTGGAAGAAATTTATAGGAACTTAATAAACGAAGTTTCTCATAAACAAAGAGAATTTATAGGATATCGAAGGTTCCGTAATTGCAGTAATGATTTAACGGCTGTTTCGGAGAATAGATACAGCGAGTTGATTTTATTATTTTTTATTAGTGTTCGATCATTTTGCCTTGGGAATCCGACTTACAGGAAGAGAAAAAAAGATTCTGAATCTTTAAAATGAAAGTAGAAAGAATGTTTTACCGTAATCTTTCTAGTTAGCCTTTAAAGGAAGAACGCTAGACGTTATTCGAAATGAAGGATTTTTACTGGGCTGAACTTTTCGTATCTTACTATGAACAGGAAATCGCCAATTGTTTTCAGGACTTTCGTAAGAGAAAACTGGTTTTCAAGATAAGGAACTGTTGTTGGAAGTGCACTGAGTTTGAGAGAAACAGATGTTCTGTTTAGTTGGTATAATTTTGGGCCCATATAAGATATTTTTTAATTATCTTTTTATATTTTAAAATGAGTTACGGTGATTAAAGTTGACAATATTTTCTATTCATTTTTTAAATGTATTT
The DNA here is from genome assembly GCF_054136105.1 of Typopeltis vanoorti. Lineage (NCBI taxonomy): Eukaryota > Metazoa > Arthropoda > Arachnida > Uropygi > Thelyphonidae > Typopeltis > Typopeltis vanoorti. Next base: position 61,752,937 of record NC_143570.1, on the reverse strand, counting down.
TAGAATTATTAAACTAGTTTTCATTTTTTTAAAATACAGGGTGGCCTGTAACTCACAAAGGGATTTAAACATTTAATAACTTTTTTATTCATTCATTATTTTATTTTATTTTATTTATTTTTTTTTTTGCTATAATGAAATACAGAACCTGGAGATTTTATTATTATTACTTGATGCCTCCAAGGAGTCCAAAGACTCATCGAGGGAGGGCATTTACTCTACATCTCCACTACTTCCATCTGTCTCCATCATCTACACCAACGGCATCTACTACCCACTACCACTAGTAAATTTTCTCTGTAAATTGTGTGTCCTGAAGGTCGATTTGTTTGTATGTGGAATGAAAATCCCTAGTTTTTGGGAGAAAAAAAAAAAATCTTGCTAGTTCTGTAACTTCTGTAACCTTTCTTAGGGGGGCCTGACCTGCTGTATATACTTCTCCAGTGTATAATCCACATCCAGTGCTTGTGAAGTGCCTCAACTGCTGCACAAAATAAATACCCTTAATTTCGATGTTCAGTTGCGTTGGATTCCCAGCCATGTTGGAATTAAGGGAAATGACATTGCATATGCAACTGCTATATCAGCTCGTATCAGGCTTAATCTCGTGTAAACTGTGATAAACAGTTTACATGAGATTAAGCCTGACATCTTAAACCAAGCAATCATAGAAGAGAAGAAAAGAAGTTGTTCTTTTTAGACTCCACATAGGTCACAGTCATTCTCACACCTTCTTATTTACTGAGGACTGATGACCCACCTATGTGTGGGAAATGAAGCACCTGTCTTAGCATCATTAGTCATATTCTGGTGGAGTGCATGTTCTTTGCACAAGAAAGAAATTATATTTTTACTTATCTGGCTGAGCCCTTTATTCTCAGATAGATTGCACAATATTTTAAAAAGTTTTAAAAAACATTAATTTATTCAAAGACATTTGATTATGGATTCATATATATGTAGATACTGCATTGTAAATACTAAACCTTGTGCGTACACTTTGTTTACTGGTTTTTGTTTTAATAACTTTGTAAATATTTTATGCTATTCACTATTTTATCTCTTGTAACTGTTAATTCCTATGAACATTCTCTGTACTGCTGTTACTCATGTCCTGGCACAGTATGACCATTGCTGTCCTCGCACCATAAACCCCCAAATCAACCAGTCAACTTCTGTTGTCTCCCCACTGTAATCATTTTTAAAGTCATCCTTCCATAGTCATTTCTCCTTTTACTTGCTACAAAACTAAAGAATTTGTTAGAATTTCTTTTGGCCTCATTCATCAGCTCACTTTTTCTCATAAGTAGCTTTGGCCTAACTTACCATACAGGTCATCATCCTCTTGCTTGTGGCTTGTACTGCTCATGAGCATTCTGATCACCTTTTCTTTATAATCTCTCCAGAACTTTTTCTTTGTTGCAGCCCCTACTGAATGATGCTATTCATCCATCTAATCCCTACTTGATTTTTTTTTCTGCTGACTCTGTGTATACGTTATACGTTCTGGATGCTGCTTTCTTCACATACCCCTTGACCACCTCCCATGCACCACCATCTCTAGCCTCCAGATTCTTATTCCTGAAGAGTCTGCTGCCAACAGACTCTTCAGGTGTTGTAATCACTTGCTTTGTAATTCCATATATTGCTTCATGAATGCCATATATATTCCATATATTGCGTCCAGACAGAAAGCTATCTGGACGCACACTGTGTGATGGTGGATGGCTCCCTATCCTCTCACCAACCCTCTTCCTGCTATATATATCAATGACATACTGCAACTGATCTCCAATCCAATACACATTTTTGCAGACGAAAGCACACTACGCTCCTCACTTGCATTTGATAAGCCTTACCCTACACAACTCACCTCAACCTACAGAATATCAACCACCACCACCCTCAACTCCTATCTCCAAGTCATCCTACAATGGAGTTCGGATAACCTCATAAATTTCAATGCCAAAGAAAAAAACCATTTCTGTACTATTTCCCATAAAAAAAAAAAAAAAAAAAAAAAAAAAAAAAAAAAAAAAAAAACATTTTTTCCCAGTATCCTTTTTGACGATACCCAAATTTCCAGACAGTTTGAGATCTCGCTTCTTGGAATCACCCTCATATCAAACCTCTCCTGGCATAAACATATCACAACCATTGCATCCTCAGCCTCAAAAAAACTAGGATTTCTCTTTCGCTCAAGATGTTACTTCACCCCCTAACAGCTATTAATGATATACAAATCACAAATCCGCCCAGCTATTGAATACTGCTCTTACATATGGGGTGGGGCCCCTAAATGCTCGACTCAATACAGAGGAGAGCAATTAGACTTATCAATGATCCATCCTTTACCAACTCTCTCCCTCCACTTTCACACAGTCGTATGGTCTCTGCAGTATGTATATTCTACAAATATTTCCATGGGAAATGCTCATCTTAAATAACATCAATAATTCCTCTGCTCAGTACTAAGCTCATTGGAACACATGCAGCTGCTGCAAAACATCCCTTCACAATACACTTAGAAACAAACAGAACAAGTTTCTTTTCCTCTTCCTTCATCCCTGCAACTGCGGCACTGTGGAAGTCTCCCACTTGCTGTGTTTCCCAAGGAATACAATTTCAAGTCATTCAAATCAAATGTAAACAAATTTCTCCTTTCCCAACCCCACTACCCATACATGGTACTAATGTACTATAGGTTGACCAACCAACCTCCTGTGTATGGACTCAACATAAAACCAAAAAAAAAATATATATATATATATATATATATACACATATACAGAGCCTGTGTAGCTCAGTGGATGTGGCATTTACACACCACGGCACTTGGCCGCACGAAGGAAGACTTGGTTTCGAGTCTAGTCGGCGACTAGAGGAAATTTTTCTAAGCCTTTTTTCGACCGGTTCCCGAGTTAGTCGATCTCTGGCACGGGCAAGCGGGTTTTTCCTCCTGGAAACTCGGGTTTTTCGTCCCGTAAACTCAAGAAAATCGACCGTAGAACCCACATTATTTCAGACATTAAATCTGTTGTGTTAGGGTTAGGGATCACGAGATGGTGGCACATTTGAGCCGTCTCTCTTCACTGTGTACCGCTTAATTAGTGATAGCCTTGGGCCATCTATCTCTGATTGGTACCAGTGGAGATTGAACTGCCCACTCAGTCTCCAAAAGTTAGGGCTAAATGGCCTCGCCTACTCCCGTATATGGGAATAAAAAGGCGTTAGCTGATTTTTTTATATATATATACACATACACAGCTTTCACACAGTCGTATGGTCTCTGCAGTATGTATATTCTACAAATATTTCTATGGGAAAGGTGTGTGTATATATATATATATATATATATATATATACACACACACACACACACACACACCCACTTAGAAACAAACAGAACAAGTTTCTTTTCCTCTTCCTTCATCCCTGCAACTGCGGCACTGTGGAAGTCTCCCACTTGCTGTGTTTCCCAAGGAATACAATTTCAAGTCATTCAAATCAAATGTAAACAAATTTCTCCTTTCCCAACCCCACTACCATACATGGTACTAATGTATTGACCAACCAACCTCCTGTGTATGGACTCAACATAAAACCAAAAAAAAATATATATATATATATATATATATATATATATATATATATATACACAGCTTAACAGAATATTCTGTATGTGTGGTAGTATCCCACTTCATGACTGTATAATCAATTTTTCCAAGCAGAGGCAGATTGGTTACTGTTAAGTTCTCTGATGCTATGATCAGATCCTGCACTCAAATCTCATGTCCCCTATTGTATGCTGCTTCAGGTAATTCTCAGCAGCTGCATAAATTCCATTTCCTTCCCCACCTTGTGACCATTCATCTTTCCAATCTATGTTCTTATAGTTGAAATCTCCCATAATATTTACTTGATCTGTACTCATCATGCTAATTTTTGAGTGCATGTCATCCACATTTCTCCCCCATACCCCTGATTTACAGAAGCACCCAATTACATGTTTCATCCTGTTGGTTTCTACAGCGCTGTTTTCCTGGTGTACTTTTACTCTTTCTGGCTTCAATTCATCTACTGTCATTAGTGAAACCCTTCCTCCATTCTCTTTTTTCTGTCCTGTCTGAACCAAATCTCACTAATTCCTATAACTTTTGGCCAAGTTGAACTAACCAATGCCCAAAACTCCTCATCCTTATTTCGAATACTACTTCTGGCATTAGCATATATAAACTGCAATATCCCCTTCATTCCACAACCTCCCTTACACTTTGTGTTGCTTAGTCCACTAAAGTTAATAACCTGGGGGAGGGGGGAGGTTGCTACGTTTAGTATTATGTGATCACTACCACTAGGTTTCCCGGATCCTCACTCACCTGCATTCTGCACTAAACATTCTAGTTTCTCTGACTCTCACTGGACAACACTTTCTCAAGAGTTCTGATCCCAAATTGATTCATATCCAAGCCATCCACCTTATATAAATCCTTCCTTCATCAAACTCACTTCACACCATTTCTCCTGTACAATCTGCACACTGACTCATTTGCAGTCATTGCTCGCCATCTCAGTTTGCCTCTGTCATACTATGGTGGCAGACTTGCAACTTTTACTTTTCCCTCTTCTTTCTCGAATATGTCAGCAGCTTTTTTTTTTTCACTGAGCATTTCAGGAAATATGTGGTGATCAAGCTACATTAAAAATAGCTGTCAAGGCCAGATTTTGTTTATAAGACACTTGATGACAAATCGGAATAATAAGGAATTTCGAGGTGCCAGTGAAAAACTTGTAATTTTAAATCCATGTGGTATAAATAGAACCTTATTCAGAGTGATATATGGCTTAAGTGCAATTATCCTAATTCAAGGATAGGAATGTGCTCCCTTGAGTTCTAGCATTTGATGTTAAATCAAATGCAAGTCTGGGGGCAGGGGTACTCATCTCTACATTTTATTTATAATGTAGATTTTATAGATTTTATTTTATATAGACTTCTGTAACACCACATCTTGAAAGCAAGCTATCCTTTCTTATCTGACTTCTTTAGGTTCCAAGTCTCACATCCATAAGTTGCTGTTGGAAAAACAACTGCATCCTAAATCCTCAACTTTGTTCCTGTGGAGATAGATCCACCCTTTCAGATTTTAGACAAGTCTCTGACTGTTGTTTTAGCCATTCCTAATCTTCTGATGTCTGCTGAACAATTCTTCACGTTAATAATGGATCCAAGGTACTCAAACTTGCCGACTTCCTCAATTCTTTCTCCATTAAGGTACACTTATTTCTTTGGAGCTTCCCTGTCTGTATTTCCTTTCAAAACCATAATCTTTGTCTTGCTAGCATTCAGCTGAAATCCTCTGTTATTACTGATCTTGTTAACTTTGTCAAGAATTTGTCCTAGTTCTTCCTTGTCGTTACAGAGGAGTATGCTATCATCAGTATATTTCAAATTACTGATTAGTCTACCACCTATCCTAATTCCTGTCTTGAGCTCATCCAGTGCTTCACGCATGATATCCTCAGAATAGATACTAAACAAGTGAGGAGAAAGTAAACATCCTTGACTACTCCCTTTCCAACCTGAACCCAATCAGTTAATCCACACCTGTTCTTACTGTGGCTTCTTGCTCCCTGTACAAGTTAGCTATCAATCTGATAGTGTGTTGAGGAAAACCCATTCTTTTCATTACTTCCCACAGTTTCACATGATGAACATAGTCAAAACAGTAGTTTAAACAGTTCATATACAGTAGTCTAAGAAATATATTACCATAAAGAGTCTAAATGCTTTATACTTTTCTATGATTTGTCTAAGGCAAAGGATCTGGTCTCTGGTATCCTTACCTTTCCTTAAAACCTGCTTGTTCCTCAGGCATCTCTTCCTCAACTTTGGCCTCAATTCTGTTTAACATGATCTTCAATAAAATCTTTCTTGCATGAGATTTAAACTAATAGTTCTATAGTTCTTGCAATCTTTCACATCTCCCTTCTTTTGTAGTAGTATGAAAACAGACTTCTTCCAGTGTCTAGACCATGATCCTGTCTCCCATAGCCTTGTAATCAATCTATGAAACACTCCATCCCCATGGCCTTAATTAACTCTGCTGGGATTCCATCTGCACCTGGAGCCTTATTGCTGTTAAGCTGCTTAACTGCTCTTTCAACTTCATGCCCAAGTGGCGTAGGTTCCAAATCGAAATTTTCCTAATGAGAGGGCTCCTCCAAATTTTCTTTATCCACTCCGTTGTACAGTTCCTCATGGTATTCTTTCTGTTTTTGATTTCCAATTCTTCTGTTGGTAGTGCTCCATTCCTGTCTTTGATGACATTCAATTTGGGCTTAAACTTGTGCTTTAGGTCACAAACTAAATCAAACATCCTTTTATAATTGTCTCCTCATCTAGAACTCTATCTCTTCACATTTATTGGTATAAAACTTTTCCTTGTCCTGCTTGATGGCTCTTCTGACTTCTCTATGTAATCTCTTATATTTTTAAGTCCCTGTATCTCTTTGTTTTTTCAACCACTTTTTGATTAATTCCCCATATTGAATCTGATATCCATGGGTCTCTTGGTGTTCTTATTGGGCCGAGATATTTCTTGGCTATGTCCCATGTTATCATCTTGACTCCTTCTCAGAGCATTTCTGATGAGTTCTCCTCACTAGTCTCCAAAAAATCATCCAACTAATTTGATGTTTCTTCTGTGAACCCACTAGGAATTACTCTAACATCCAATCTAGTGGGATGTGTCTGACTTGCAAGTTTTCATGGTCTTAGTCTTACTTGGACTCATACTAGATGATGGTCTGTGCTACAATCTGCACCAAGACAAGTTTGCACATCAGAGATGCATCTTTCACCTCTGGAAAGCCTGGATGTAATCATTCTAGTGCCTTGCCCTATCAATGTTAGATGTCCAAGTATAGGTCTGTCATGGGTGTTTCTGAAAGCAGGTATTGATAATAACTAATCTGTTAGCATGACCAAATTCCAACAGTCTTTCACCATAGGTGTTACATTCACCCAGACCAAACATGCCACACTCAGGCCTAACTCTCATACTCTTTCCCACTTTTACATTAAAGTAGTAAGATGTAAAGTATGTATCTTCTTGGTAGGCAGTCCAAAACAGTCTGTAAGTTTTCATAGAATTCCTAACTCTCTTCATCAGGCCTGTCTGTGTGAGATACATAAACTACCATGATTCCCATCTATTTTAAGCCCATCTTACATTGGTAAGATGAGCCTTAAGTCTGATATAAAGTATCCTGTCATTAACACTGTTATACCCGAGAAGGGTTCTTACCTGAACTGTCTTCAGTATCACAGTTATCCCACGATGCTTTGAGTCACCTCCTAAGTAAGCAACTAGCTTACTTAGGAGGTGACTCTTCCATCCTGTCTTTTAAAGTAATCTTCTCCATTCCATCTGGTCTCTGTAATTCCCAGTATGTCAGTTTTATAGCTTTCCATCTGTTTACAGACAATCTCAAGAGTATTCATCTGTAGACTGCCAGCATTCCATGTACCGATATAAAATTCCCCTTTAAGATTAATCCTATACCTTCTGTATTTCTCATTCACAAAATCACTGACTTTTGTTGGAGTCTGTAATATATTTCTTGAACAGGACTCTCTGCCTAAGCCCTGAATACAGCTCTGATTATTTCATGACAACTGATGCAGCACTAGATATATTATAAAGCATAACCACCTTAGCATTTTGAAGTGAAGTCACTGCAAGAAAAAAAAGTTGTAGGGTTGCAGAGACCCTTCACATATCTGGGAAGTTTTATTCTCCAATTCATCCCACTAAGCCTACCCCCATCCTAAAAAAATCGCCCATGGGCCATAGAGAGAGAGAGAGATCATTTCCTTTTTACCTGATGTTTAAGAACATACTTTCTAAGAGGATGCCTATAGACTAGGATTTTTTAAAAAATTTGCTTTTTATGGTGCAAAGACATCAAGGTACTGTGCCAGGACACAGGTCACAACAATACATATCGGAATTAGTTAGTAGGATAATCACAAACAAACAAACAAACATCGGAATTAGTTAGTAGGAAAATCACAAAACAGGAATTTGATCAGGAATCAAGTGATTCCATCACTTGATTCCTGATCAAATTCCTGCCATTTAAGCCTCAAGGGGTGTACAGTATATGATACATAAGAAATTTACATCATTACTAACTTCCTATCTACAGTTTTCCTCCAAATCAGTCTGTTACTTGTCAAGACTCCAACATTATCAGATCTTATATTTCTATCTTCTAAGCCACTTTTTACCATATCAATCCTGTCTTGGTCTTCCTCTGGGTCATTTTCCTGCCAGCCTTGCAGAGAACACTTGTTTTGCTAATCTTTCCTTGCCCATTCTCTTTAAGTAACCATACCACCTGAGATTAGCTCTGCTAAGGCATTCCTGGATGCTGACAATGTCAAGTTCTTTCCTAATATCATAGTTTTTAATATGATGTTGCCATTGATGTCATCTGTTCACGCCCCTCTAATCTTTCTCAGGATTCTCATATCTGCGATTTCTAGTCTTTGGTCAAGTGTTTTACTTCTGACTCAGCTCTCAGATCCATAAGTTAAAACTGGTTTGAACACTGTCTTGTATACAGCTAATTTCGTGTTCCGACTAATTTCTCTCTTATTCCATATGAATTTATTAAGCTGAGTTCCTAGCATACCAGCTTTGTTGATTCTGTTGTCTATTTCCATATTTAGTTTACCATCTTCACTAAAAATCGTGCCTAAGTAGCTAATATGTTTTTCTTATTCCACAGGGTCTCCATTCACAATGCAGTTGACATTTTCTTCTGTCTATTTTCATTGTCTTTGTCTTGTTATTGCTGATCTTTAGACCATATCTATTACAACAGTTATTCAATATAGTCAGGGAATCTTGCAGATTTATTTAGAAGTATAACATCGTCCTCATAAAGCAAGGAGTGACATTAACATCTCCAATTTTGATATCAGGTTTACTACTACTTTCCTTCATAATGTGATCCATATAGAGAATAACAGAGGGAATAATGTACATCCTTGTCTGACACCAGATTTGACATAAAACCATCTTCCTGTACTTCCTTCAATTCTAACTGCTGACTTATACTCAAATAAAGACTAAGTATTGCTTGATATAATGCCCTGTTGACACCATATAACTGTAGTGTATTGAATAGCTTCTCTCTCTTGGCACCTTGTCATATGCCTTTTCCAGATCTACAAAACTTTAATACAGATCTTTGTTATATTCCCATGATTTCTCAACTATTTGTCATTAAGTGAAGGTCTGATCCTGACAGTCTCTATTTGGCCTGAATCCAGCTTGTTCTTTCCCAAGCTTTTCCTCCACAATTCTTCTCAACCTTTTCTCGGGTATGCTTGCATATATCTTACTAGGAACACTCAGTAGGGAAATACCTCTATAATTCTCACATTCAGTTTTATTTCCCTTTTTATATATGGGTACTATGAGAGCTCCACTCCAATCATCGGGAATTCGTCCATCTTTCCAATCTTCTGAACTAAGCAGTGCAGCCACTGTAAGACTTTTATACCTCCATACTTCAGCATTTCTGGTCGAATATCATCTACTCCTGCTGATTTTCCACATTTCAAGACTTTGATGACTTTTTCTACTTCTAGTATGGATATGCATTACTGATTGTATGCCCATTGAGTGTTTTTTTTACCACTGTGCAATTTTTCAGAGTAATTACTCCATACTTTAAGCATATCTTTTTCTCCTGTTTTCATATCACCTTTATCATCTGTAATTCCTTTTACAACACTCTCTCCTCCATATCTGAGCTTCTTCAACAACGTCCAGAATATCTTGCCACCTTCTTGATATTTATTTTCTATGTTCTTACCAAAGTCTTCCCATGACTTTTGTTTAGCTAGTTTTAACACAGTGTTTAGCTTTCTAACATTTGTCTCTGTATTCTCTAAGAGCACAAGCTGACTTATTTGCCAAGAACTTTTGATATGCTTTCTTCTTTTCTTTCACTGCCTCTTTAACTTCCTTTGTCCACCATGGAGTTCTGATTTTTCTATCCTTGCAGACAACCTCACCATATGCCTCTCTGGCTGAATCAATCAGGGTTTTCTTCAAAGCTTGCCACTTAATTTCCAAGATTTGGTTCCTGATATCAATCTCTTTCATTTTTTCTTGAATAATGCTTGTATATTTTAGTCTACAGTTCACATCTGAGAGCTGATCAACTGTATTTGCTTTAAAACTTTCTTACATATTCATCTTTTCAGTATGAGATTCAATTTTATCCTGCTCAAGACTAAATAGTTATCACTTCCAATTTCAAATCCTCTGTACACTCTGGTGTCCTGCACCAGGGAGAAAATATCACTGTTGACTATAACATAGTCAATGAGACTTTTCTTATTCCTTGCCTCTTCTCTCCATGTGAATTTGTGCACATCTTTATGTTTGAGCATGGTGTTAGTAATAACCAATCCATATCTGGAGCAGAAATCCAACAGGTATTGGCCATTATTATTACTTTGCTCTTTTCTCCAAATTTTCCCAAAACATTTTTGTATGTCTGACAATCATTTCCTACTCTGCTATTTAGATTCCCAACAAGGACCAACTTTTCCTTTTTCATTGTATCAGTTGGTTTCTCTGAAGCCTTAAAAATTCCTCCACTTCTACTTTAGTAGAGCCTTCTGTAGGACCATAGGCACAGATGTCTCATTGTCCAGTTCCCCATTCTGATATTTGTCCACATCACTCTTCTTGAGACTGCCTGCCATTCAAGAAGATTATCTCATATTTAGTGTTGAACACTATGGCTGCTCCTTCTTTTCCTTGATTGTCATTTCCTGAATATAACATTTTGTATTTATTGCTCAGAAAGATCTCACCGGTTTTTGTTTCAGTCAATCCTATTATGTCAATCTGGTACTTATCTAATTCCTCAGCTAGCTTTATTTCTTTGCCATTCAGGCTTCTTATGTTGATCTTCTTACTGATCTTTAACTCCGGTGATGTTGAGTTGGGGTGTGGTTTCAAATTTGTTCCAGTAGCCGACTTTTTGCTGTTCACCCTGGCTCCCTGGCGAAAACAACAGTGCCTTGTTTAACCGGGCGACATCCCAGCTAGCATGAAATTTTTATGTTGTACCATCATTTGGTCGGCTAAATCCCACATTGCTAGCCCATCCTCGTTTGTTCAGTATCCAGGTAGATACCTAACAGGGTGCACCATGAGACGGTGAGGATTGGACATTAGGTCAGAAACCCTGGTCTGTTTTCAGTATTCCTTTAAAGGCTATGTGGAGATCTCCTCTTAGTTATACAGCTTTGACACTTAAGCAACCCTCAAGCGATTCCTTATCAGCTTAATTCATTCATGTGGAATTTACTAAGACATTTAAAGGGTTCAGCAAAATAATAGGTTTTTCAAATTAAGGAGAAAGTTTGGATGGATTTGGATGGCTCGTATTTCAATGGGAAGAATTTTAAAGGGAGACAAGTGTTTGGTGTGTACTAGTTTAGTGGTTCCATTGCAGACAAAATGGAATTAATGCTGAGCTACAGGGAATTATTTATTGCACAGTAGGTGGTGTAGTATATGTTCTATTTCAAATGATGTATTGGAAATTGTGAAATGAAGTTGTGACATTTCTGGTTGTTTTGATTGCACTGAAGTTATGGATATACACCACTTCACTACACTCTGTTATGCATGCCAGCATAATATCGAAACTGTAATATTTAAAATAGTCACAGGATGTTAGCTTTTGATGTATATTACCAGTATGGATAAAGGAGTTGATTGTTTGCTATACAGTCTTATTTGTAGAATTGCATGATGTTTCTCACAAACCAGGCAAGCTGTTAGAATATGCCATTAACTGATATAAAATCTCTAAGTCAAAACAGCCCAACCATTATTATACATATTGGGTTGTATCCATAGCTAAGCTGCTTTGCCCAGATCATGGTTCTTTAATTTTGCGATAAGAGAAGAGGTCGAGTAATGATAATGGAAAACACGATTATGGGATCTCCTTACACATGATTAGTGTTTGGAACAGGATTGCACATTTTGATTCGTACATAATAAGCTGATTGCAGGAATGATATACAAGTCTTTTCTTTTTAGAGATATTCATGACAAACTTATTTTATTACAATGCATAACAATAGGACAGCAGAACTAGTGTTCAGTGAAGAAAAAAAAGTTAAAGAACTATTTCAGTTATAATGAAAATATGAGTAACTTATTTCATAGTCAAGACTTCTCATCAGGTTAGTTTGAGGCTGTTTTTCATTTAATAAGCATACAGCTCTGCATTTTACTTTTTTTTTTTTTAAAGCTATTTCCCAAAAAATTCATTCTCAATTTTTTTAGTCTGAGAATGAAGGAAAATACTGCAGTTAAGCTTACTAGCCAGCAAGGTGTTTTGTGCAGTAGAGATCAGTTTAAATATTAACATTTCATGAGATTGTCAGATTAACTATGTCCACACCATTCTACTCTGCTCTATATTCATAAGACAGTATAATAATTTTTAAAGAAATTGTACAGTTTTTGATACATGATCTGTACTGTTTTATTTTTGATAAAATAAAAAAAAAAATTATGCTAGCAAAATTGTTTGTGTGCAATTTTCTTTTTAAATAGTGTTTTTGCTTTTTTTTTTTTTCCCCTTTCTTTCTTTCATAGGTGAGACACTTTCCATCTTATGGTAAAATATTTCAGACATCAAAATCAGAGCAGTTGCAGAAAGATACACTGCTTTGTAGGGTGTGCAATATTCTGCAGTCTAATTTTGGAAAAAAACAGTTATTCCTTACTACTGAAAATTATTACAAAGCACACTTCAAAGAAATACAAAAATCAGTTGAAACATCTGAACACTATCCACAGGATTGTGATGATCTCTCTAAGATAAGTGATATAGCTTGCTCTCTGAAATCAGATCCAGAACATCATCAGTTCAAAAGTAGAACACAAGGTGACAAAATTAAAGGATTTTCTTCACAGCTAAGTTGTGGAAATGCTTTTGAAACCATGAGCTGTACCAACAATGAAAACTGTAATGAAAATTCATTTGGAATCATTAGTCATCAGAAAGGTATGATCAAAGAAAGACCTAATCAAAGTGATTCAAAACTGAATCTCCAGAAGAACATAATCAGTATGCCTTCAAAAACACACTTGACAACAGCTGGGAGTAAATATTCCTGTTTAAGAGAAATGGAAATAGGAGATTTGAAAAAGAAAGCACCTACTACCTCCATTTCTTTAAGTAACAGACAGTCAGAAATGAATTGTAAAAAGAAAGAAATGGAGAAAAAAGACAAAATTTCTGAAAACATATTGCATAGCAATAAGGAATATCCCTCTACTAAAACAGAACAGAATGAAAAAGGGCCTGTGCTTTCACGCACCACTGGTGATCAGTCAATTAAAGCAATCCAGAAAAACCATTCCACTACAAGTGGAAATAAATATGCCATAATGAGAGAAGTGGAGCAATTGAATGTAACTAATTCCAAACCCTCAGCAATTATACTGCAAAAAGCAAGTGAGGGTATAAAATCTCTAGATGAAAAAGAAAATCAAGAACTATTAGATGATAAAGATGTGCAATCAAGAAGTATCAAAGATTCAGAAAAAATATCTCAGAAAAGTCATTTTACTACAAGTGGCAGTAAATATGCTATGATGAGAGAATTAGAACAGTTGAATGTGAATAATTCTGTTGAAAAAAAAAAACCCACCAGTTAAACTGCAGAAACCAAATGAAAGCATCAAATCTACAGGTATAAAAGAATACTTGGATGAAAAAACTCCACTGGGGGAAACCATAAGTGACCCAATAAAAACATTGCAGAACACTCATTCTACTACAAGTGGAAGTAAGTATGCTGCAATGAGGGACCTAGAAAAATTAAATAATTCCATCACAACTAAACCCTCAATAATCAAGCTTTCGAAAGCAAATGGGGATGACCCACTAAAAGATGAAAATGCAAACCACCAGTTGGATATTGAGGAAAAAAGTTCAAAATTAAAGGATACTACTGATACAGGATTAAATCTTAAGATAATACCAAAGCCTGCACTCTCAAGGAAGTTGGAAGCCCCTGGAGAAAGCAGGAATATTAAGAAACACAAACAAACATGTAAAAGAAACAAATCATGTATACATTTTGATGGCAGTGCTGCTAAAGAATCAAAAAGAAAATTGGAAAAAAGAACTGAGAAAAATTTGGAAAGTGATGATCTTTCTTGCTTGGATAGGTCAAGACCAAGGAAGAGATCACAGAGAAAATACAGTGAAAAGGACCAGGATGGAAGTCGACATTATTCAAAATCAACTGCTAAGCATTTGGATAGTTCCAGATCTCAAAGGTCTCATAGTGCAGAAAAAGATGCTAATTGCCGAAACACGGAGACCAGTGATAAATATTCCAAAAGTCGCGCACATTCTATAGCAGAGAGAAAACCCTTTCATGATATCCATAGGGATAAAGATGATGAAGACTTGTTGTCAAAGACAAAGCAGGATGAAGATCTTAGACCTCATAATATCAATAGAGACTGTTTGGTACCCAAGAGAAGATACGATGATGATGACAATTACAGATCCTTCAAGAATGACAGACAGAATAAGTGCAAAAAAACACAAGTTGATTTGGGTAAGTATTTAGTACACGTTACTTTTAGTTGTATAAAGTATATTTGCTGTTTTCATATTTGCAGTTAAACTATGGTCGATGCCCATGAAATTATTGTATAATGTTATAACATTACGAAAAGCTCATGTTGAATGATTTTTCTATATAAAAAATAATGCAGAACTATTTTCGAATATTTCAGGTCAGCTTTCGTTACAAGTTTGCCATATAGTGAAAGTTGACCTGCAATATTTGAAAACAGTTCTTAAGTTTTTGTCGTTTGAAATATAAACTATTTAATAAACATCCTTTTATAATATAGTTTGCTTGATTGTTTCTTTTAGAATAACATTGTATACTCATGGGGATTTGTTTATCTTTTAAGTAGCTTATTATAATGCTTGCCTGTAATATGTCTTTACAAAGTGGAATAAATCAGTATTCCAATTTCATTATAGAAGTTAATCATGCTATTTTCAGTGTGCCTCTAAAAGTTAATTAGTGTGTTTTTTTCTTACTTTATTTTATTTATTATTTTTTTAGCAGTTTATTCCTTCATACTAAAGGAATTGACCATCGAATGTTAATGCAGATAGATAGTTCCACAGGATTAAAGCAGCAAGGATTGAAAAATGGTAGTTATTATACTGATTTTAATGTTTGATACTGACTCTCGTACTCAGGTGCTGATAAAGCAAAATGTGTCCTATACAAAAAAGAGTGTAAAGTGAGTGAATATTGAAATGCTTTATCTCATCACCCTCTCTTTATTCAGGAGGTGATTCAAAGCATTATAGGGTAGCTGTGGTACCGAGGAAACATCAGACAAGAGCTCTTCTTGATTATAATCCCATGAATAACAGTATTGTTTTTATTACACTTAAGGCTCATCCTGCCAATGTGCCAATCGTGGTTATAATACACCCTGCACAGATAGGCCTGATGAAGAGAATGAGAAGTTCTATGAGACTCCAAGACTATTTTGGACTTCCTTCCAAGGAGAGATGTATTTTAATCTTAGGTTACTTCAATGCAAAAGTGGAAAAGAATATCCAAGTGTGACTGGTTTGGTCTAGGAGAATGAAACACATGCTAACAGATTAGTCAATTATCAATACCTGTTTCCAGAAGCACCTATGATGCACCTATATTTGGATATCTAATATTGATAGGTCAGGGCACCAGATTGATTACATCCTGGCACTCCACTGATGGAAGAGCATCTTTAATGTGCAGACTTCTCCAGGAGCCGACTGTTGTACAGAAACCATCAGCTAGTAAGAGCCAAAGTAAGACTGAGACTCCAAAATCTTCCAAGTCTGTCCTGTCACACTAAACTGGATGTCAGAGTAATCCTAGTGGGTTCACAGAAGAAACATCAATATGGTTGGATGCTTTGGGAAGGAGTCAAGGTCATAATACAGGATGCAGCCAAAAAGTATCTAGGTCTAATTTAGAAGAGCGAGAGACCCACAGATATTAAATTTGACATTGAATCTGATTGAAAGGAGGTGGTTGAGAAGCAAAGGAAAACGGGGGCCGAAGAATATCAGAGACTACATAGAACAGTGAGAAAAACCAATTAGGCATGACAAGGAAAATAATTATGCTAACAAATGTGGAGATTCCAGATGAGGAGACACAATTATAAAAGGATGTTTCATTTAGTTCATGACCTTAAGCACAAATTTAAACCCAAGTTGAAAGTTATTGAAGACATGAATGGAGCAGCTGAGAATAATTGGAAATCAGAAACAGATGGAAAAAAAGTATGTGAAGAACTACATAGTGGAGAGAATAAGGAAAATTTAGAAGAGCACTCTCACCAGGAAAATTTCAATTTGGAGCTACCTCCATTTAAATATGAGATTGAAAGACCAAGTTAAACAGCTTAACAACAATAAGGTCTCAGGTGCAGATGGAATCTCAGCAGAGTTAAGTCCACAGAGGATGGAGGGCTAAGAACATTTCATAGATTGATTACAAAGGTATGAAAGACAGGATCATGGCCTAGAGACTAGAAGAAGTTGGTTTTCATACCACTGCAAAAGAAGAGATATATGATGGACTTCAAGAACTATGAAATTATTAGTTTAATTGCTTATGCAAGCAAGATTTCATTGAACATCATGTTAGACAGGGTTGAGGCAGAGATGCCTGAGGAACAAGCAGGTTTTAGAAAAAGTAAGGGTACCAGAGATCAGATCCTTTGTCTTAGACAGATCATAGAAAAATATAAAGAATTTAGACTCCCTGTGGTAATTTGTTTCTTAGACAGCAAGGGTTGTCAAGGACTGTAAAGCTTTTGACTGTGTTCAGGCATGTGAAACTGTGGGAAGTAATGAAAAGTATTGGTTTTCCTCAACACATTATCAGATTGATAGCTAACTTGTACAGTGAGGAAATAGCCACAGTAAGAACAGGTGCTAGGTTAACTGATTGGTTGCAGGTCTGCAAGGGAGTTAGGTAAGCATGCATACTGTTTGCTTACCTGTTCAGTATATTTGTTATTATGCATATATGCTGTGAACAGTGTTGGATGAACTTAAGATAGGAATTAGGATAGGTGGCAGATGGATTAGTAATCTGAGGTATGCTGATGATACAGTACCCTTTTGTAATGTCAAGAAAGAACTAGGACAAATCCTTGACAGAGTTAATGAGATCAGCAAGAACAGAGGACTTAAACTCAATCTTAGCATGACAAAGATTATTGTTCTCAAAGGAAATATAGACAGGGAAGCTGCTGAGAAACAATCGCACCTTAATTGAGAAATATTGGGGAAGTCAGCAAATTTGTGTAATTGAAATCGGTCATTAATGTGAAGACTGTAACTTTTGACGTCTTCATTCAGAAGACATCAAAAGATGATTAAGAATGGCTAAAACAATGGTCAAAGACATCTAAAATCTGGAAGGATGAATTACTCTCCATAGGAACAAAGCTGAAGCTTCTGACTTCAGCTGTTTTTTCAGTAGCGGCTTATGGATGTTAATTTGGAACCTAAAGAAGTGATTTAGAAAAAGAATACCCGCATTTGAGATGTGGTGTTACAGGAGACTGAAGATCTCATGTGCAGAATGGTAGATAAATGGATGGGTGTTAGAAAGGACTGGTAGAACTTTAGGTTTCAAAGGGTATTGACAGAAGAAAGCTGAAATACTTTTGACACATTGAAAGAATGGAAGAAGGAATTCTCAAAACAGTAATAGAAGGAAAGTTCCTGGAAAAAGAGGTAGTTCCTCAGTGAGATGGATCGATGATATATCTGTAGTGGCTGGTCTTCAGAGAGTTGAAGCCTCCAGAAAAGCATACAACAGGACCACGTGGTGAGGACCAAGAAGGGAATTGACTATACGTGGATTGTTCGATAAGTCCATGCAAAAATGAAGAAAACAATTTTTTGGGACAAACATGTTTTATTTTTCAACATAGTCTCCTTTGAGGTCTATACACTTAGTCCAACGATGCTCGAGTTTTTTGATCCCGTCCATATAGTATGATTTGTCCAACTCTTCAAAATAGGCAGTTGTTTCGGCAGACACCTCATCGTTTGATGAAAATCTCTTTCCTGCCAGTCATTTTTTCATGTTTGGAAACAGATAGTAGTCCAAGGGAGTCAAATCTGGAGAGTAAGGGGGATGCGAAAGGACTTCGTAGTGTAAATCAAACAATTTTGCGGTCACAGTTGCAGAAGAGTAAGCAGATGCATTGTTGTGGTGAAATAGAATCTTCTTTTTTGCCAAGTGTGGTCGTTTTTCCTTTATTTCATTAATTTAAACGATCCAGCAAAGACACATAATACACTCTGGTAATTGTTTTGCCCTTTTCCAAGAAGTCTATGAAGATTATGCCACAAGCATCCCAGAAGATGGTGGCCATAACCTTTCTTGCTGAAGGAACAGTTTTCGCTTTCTTTGGTCAGATTCCCGCTTGCAACCCATTGTTTTGACTGTTCCTTGGTCTCACGCTGGTAGTGATAAATCCATGTTTTATCCACTGTTACGAAACAACGCAAAAATATAAACTGGATTCCGCTGAAACAGCTTCGAGCTGTCCTTGCAACAGTTCACTTTTGCAAGGACAAGTGTGAGCAAATACGCCACCCATCTTGTGGGTAGTTTTCTCATATGTAAATGTTCATGTAAAATATTATGTAGCAATCATTTGAGATGCCCACAGCCTTAGCAATTTCATGCACCTTCACTCTTCTATCATCCATCACCATATCATGGATTTTTTCAATAATTTCTGGAGTAGCGACCTCAACAGGGCATCCAGAACGTCCAGCGTCACTTGTGCTCATATGACCACTTTGAAAGTTACTAAACCACTTATAAACCGTTCTGATTGAAGGTGCAGAGAAAACTCACCATAATGTTTATCAAGCTTAGCTTTTTTTCCCTGAGTAGTTTTGCCTTTCAAAAAGTAATGTTTAATCACTACACAAAATTCTTTCTCATCCATTTTTCACAAATCACGGTACTTGATCGATTCAAATGAATGCCATACACAGAATAATAGATCTATCTGACTGAAACTTAGTGTGCGATCCTCCAACAGTTGCCAGCAACTAAAAATAACTTCGAACTGGTGACGCCATCTCTTAGACTTTGCACGGACTTATCAAACAACCCTCGTACAGTATCTGATGATGTCTAATGAACCTATGGATGGGTCACCTCCTCTAGAAACATCATTTCATTCCAAGGATTTGGGGGGGGGGGGTAAAGAAATAAAAAAAATGTTTGAGTGAGTAATGGCTGGAGTGAAAAAGAACATATTAAGTTATTTTACTGGTTTTGTAATCTGCATTATCAGAGCACAAGTAATTTGTGACAGTACACAAAAAGTAAGACTTAGTTAATAATGGGAACTGTTGATATAGTCTAAATGTGGTTGTTTATACAGGCATACCCTGACTTATGGCACTTCACACTTACTGACCTTTTCGAATTGCCACTTATCCCGAAGTTACGTCACTTGCTTCAGCGTAACAGCTTTTTAGTACTGTGAATGCTATCATATGAATGGTGTTGCTGTCTCACTATTTTCGGTGTGGTATTAGATGCGGCTCATGTCACACATCTTTGTGTTATTGTGTTGTGCTCTATGATTGTGTGAATATTGAACTGTTCTTAACTTTTATTGTACTATTTTTGTTGTGATTAAACTTAATATAATGGCAGATAAAGGTGAAAAGAAAAGTTATGGACTATTTCATTAGATTCGAAGATTAGAAACAAATTCTTGCTGAAGTTAAAAGTGCTACTCCAATGAACACTATGTGGAAAAGGGATAACCTTGTCGCCAATATGGAGAAACTCTTAATGGTGTGGATAGATGATCGAATTAGTCACTATGTTCTCTTAAACCAGTCTATTATTATTCAAAATAAAGCCCCAGAGCCCTTTTCAATGACATAAAGGCTAAAAAAGATGTTGAAGTAAACTTGCAAAATTCTCTCCGAAGCTTTCAGTCATCATAGCTCTTTTGGAAAAGCATGAGCCAGATTTTGAAAGAAGTTTGAAAGTAAATGCTGACATTGTAAGGGGTTATGCATATTACATGGAAATCTACAGAGAAAAGAAAAGACATTCTAATTCACATACAGCCTTAAACGGGCACTTCTTAAAAAAGTCCAGCACCATCAACATCTACTGAAACTCTGTCTAACATCAACCCAGCCTCATCAAATATAGAAGATATTTGATGAGGCTGGGTTGATGAAGCACTATGTCATCAAATATATGACATAGTGCTTCACCTGACCAACAGCAAATGGCATTGCAGCACATGAACTCATTCAATAAACCAGATATCATACCATTATGTTTTTGATTTCCATCATAACCACACTTTCTTCAGACTTCAACACAGTGCTTCGACTTAGACATTTTCGAGTTTACAATGTCCCGAAGGTAGCATAACTCCAGAGTATTACTCTATTTATCTAGCATTCTTAAAATGCTGTGTCTTGTGTATTAGGGAGGTGGGGAGATTTCGCAGGGTAGATATTTGTGTTTTATCTAATTTTGGGGGATTATGGCCATTGTCAGAAGTGTAGTGAAGAAAAGTTAGTTTAGTGTGGAGAACAGTGTCATTGGAATAGATCGTTCTGCCACACGGGTTGATGTTTATGAAGGCTCATAAACATCATCCAGTGTGTTTATGAGCCTCCATAACTCAGTCGGTTTAGGCAGTGCCCATTGGTTGGAATGACCTAAGTTTGAATTCTATGTTGTAAAGAACCTTTATCAGAGCTTTTCAGTTCAAGGTAGGTTAGCTGGTCTCATAGAGATGGCTTTGTTTTCCTTCCAGAAACTTGGGTTTTTCATCTTGCAAAACCGGCAAACCAGATAGAAGAACATGCACAATTTACAGGCATGGAATACTATGGGAATAAGGATTAACTCCTGTTCTGTCAAATCTGGTTTTGAAAGCCTGCATGGTCTATTCATCAGCATAAAACAGAAGGAAGGAGCTGTAAGATTTTTATAAATAGAAAAAGATAATGAACTATTTGTTTCTATAGCTTTCTAGTTGACTTCCTTGTGTGCTTTTGCTCTGAAGATGTGGAGTAGAAAACCACCAAAGTATTAGTAAATTCAATAAATAGTTTTTTTTTTTTCCCCTCTTGATATTTCTTTATTATTATTACGGGCAACTCCAAGGAGTCCTTAGACTCATCGAGGGAGGCCCTAAACATCATGTTGAGAATTATTCAGCATATGCGCAGTATCTAGCATGCTTTGCTTTGAACTCATTCACAGTCATTGCACCCACAACAGACTGGCAACCTATTCCACTCATTCACCACTCTCCAAACAAAAAACCTAGTTCTAACATCCTTGCTAACTACACTCTTAGTTTCCATGGATGGCTACTAGTTTTCCCACCACCAGACCTGTTCTGAAAAATTTCCTCTGAATTAATCTTGTAAAAACCTAGTAATTTGAATGTTTCAATTACATCATCCCTTTTCTGCTTATCAACAAGTTTCTGTAACCCACAAATCTTCAACCTATTCTTGTAAGGTTCATTCCATAGACCTGCTGTCATCTTGGTTACTTGCCTCCGGATCCTCTCCACCTCCTTCCTGTCACCAAGAAACCCTGGCACCTAGATCTGTGCACAGTAGTCAAGTGGAGTCTTATCAAGGCTTGATAAAGAGGAACAATAACCTGCTTGTCAATGTATTCTTCAGTAACCAAGTGATCTGATGAGCTGCTTTGTGCCCCCTGTACTTTAACTCCCTATCCACCAACACTCCCGAGTCTCTGGCTCCATCAGTTTTGTGGAGTACAGTTCCACCAATGTGGCATACTGCCGATAAACTTTTAACCCCAAAATGCATAATCTTACTTTACCACATTAAACTGATGTCCATTCTCCTTTGCCCAGTCTGCCAATCTATCCAAATCATCCTGTAAAATTTTGACATCGTGTATTAACTATTGCTTTATCGAACTCTGCATCATTGGCAAATAACTGAACAGTTCCTCTCAAATCCTTTCATATATCGTTAATGAACAAATTAAATATCAGTGGTCCAAGAATAGAACCCTGCAGCACACCACTAGTCACAGGCATTCTTTTAGACTCTACTTCTGAGTAGACTACTCTCGGATATCTCTCCATCAACCATCCTCCTATCCATCTCACCAACCCTATATCCATCCCAATGTGCTGCAGTTTACTGATTAGAATTCCATGTGGTATTCTGTCCAAAGGCATTTGCAATGTCCTGCACTATCACTGTAAACCCATTACCTTTATCTAAGTTAGCTGTCACTGTATTATAAAACGTGAGCAAGTTACTGAGGCATGACCTACCCTTCACAAAACCATGCTATTCCCCCCATACAGTATCCCATTTCCATCTATCTATTCCTGTATTTTGTTCTTGATGACGACTCCTGATATGCTGATCAGTTGATTATTTGTATCAGTCTTGGAGCTTTCTTTATGCAATGGAATTATTTTCCCCTCTTCCCATCCCCTTGAGACTACCCCAGAGTTGAGACTTTTAAACAAACAATATGGTCAAGGGCACTGACCATTCCTTTGCTGCTTGATGTTAAAACTTGAGCTATTATAGCATCCATTCCCACAGCTGTATTCACATTAAGGCTCTGTAATATGCTTTCACCTCCATTTCATTTACCTCAGTTCTCATATAAGCCATCGGTTCCCTCATTCCTGCAAGATCACCACCTGATGATATACTCTTGCAAAGTGTTCACTTAGTAATTCTACTATTTCAGCTGATTCAGTTAACTCCTTACCATTGGCATTCCTTAAAATCATTGTGCTGTATACATTCTTTCTTTTACTTGCAGCATATTGAAAGAACTATTTGGGATTTTCTTTAGCCTACATTGCTAACTCCTTTCATAATTTGCTTTTGCCTTTCTCCTTAAATTCCCTCCATAATTGTTTCTTTTTTTGCAGCTCCAGCTTGATGATGTTATTCATCCATTTAACTCCCAATTGATTTACTCTCCTGACTAGTTATGCAGTCTGCCATTACCTCCCTCAAACACTCTTTTACCACTTCCCATGCACTATCAACATCCAGCTGTTTAACATGCCATGGCACTGTTCCCATATAAGCCATTGGTTCCCTCATTCCTGCAATATCACCATCTGGATGATATACTCTTGCCAAGTGTTCACTTAGTAATTCTACTATTTCAACTGATTCAGTTATCTCCTAACCATTAGCATTCCTTAAAATCATTGTGCCATATACATTCTTTCTTTTACTTGCAGCATATTGAAAGAAGTGTTTGGGATTCTCTTTTTTTTTGGTGGTGGGGGGGGGGGGGATTCTGATCCAAGCAAACTCCTAAGCTTGTCATACTTACCAGCCCAGTAATTTCATATATATCCCCATCTTAACTGAAAATTCCACACATTTAGTCACCTCCCAGGTCAAGACCATGTGATCACTCTCACCATTTGGTGGCAATGTGGTTATATTCGTTATGGACAAATTCTCAGAGGTAACTACTAGATCGAGCACTCTTGAACCTCTAGTTTGTTGAATTAAATGTTGTCTCAGGTAATTATCCCTTAGTAACTGCATAATGTCCATTTCCTTCTTCCCTTGTCCCATATGTCCTCTCCTCCTTCCAGTCAATGTTACACTAGTTGAAATCTCCCATGCTAATTACCTATCCTCCACTCATTGAGTCTATTTGCTGATGCATATACTGTCTTCATCATCTTCTCCATCCTATCATCTATAGCAGCATCCAACTGTATATTTTGTTCTGTTGACCTCAATCTCACAGCAGATAGCCTCAAATATGTTATTTTCACTGTCCTGCAGTCGAACTTCTACTCTCTTTGGTTGTAGTTCATCGGCTATCATCAATAACACTTCTCCCCTCATTCTTTTCTCTTTATCCTTCCTGAACCCACTATACCCTTCACATTCTATCCAACTAACTATATCATCTTCTGTTGTTGAAAGTTTTTCACTTAGTTATACTATAAATTAAAGATACCATGAAATTATATACTTGGTTTAATTCATTATCCAAGCATAAGCAAACAAAGTCTGGGCGGTGACCCTTCCCATAATGCACAGCGTTATGCATATCTGCAAGGAGATGTGCTTTGCATTATGGGATACTAAGGCAAGTGATGTGAAGTCATACCAACTTTCCCACAAGTTACCCCAGTCCTGAAAGATACTTCAGGCGCAAACTTTGTTTGCTTACACTTGGATAATAGATTAAACCAAGTATAAAATTTATTGGTATCTTTAATTTATATATCATCTTCTGTTAGCCATGTCTCACTAATGCCAATAACCTTTGGCCGGGATGGGCCAACCAATGCCAAAAATTCCTCCTTGTTCCTAATGCTCCTGGTATTAGTGTACATAAAGTGCAAAAGCCCCTTAGACCCACCCCATCTTGATGCTTTATACCAATGGTGTTCTACCTTTTTTACTACGCGAGCCACTTTTCTATAAAAAGTTATTCAGCGATCTACTCTCTTATATAGATCACGTTCCCCCAACCTGATATCTGATTACGCACAAATAAACAACTAAAAACTTTATTTGTGTATTTAAAAATTTATTTATCACTTTTAATTATTTTAATACAACAAAAAAATATATATTGGAATAAAACATTTATTTCTCTCTTTTGGAAAACCAAAGTTAGAAAAAAACAACAGATTGATTACAAACTCACAAGTTACAGGAAATGCTGGTTGATTTAAAAAAAAAAAAAAAAAAAAAAAAAAAAAAAAAAAAAAAAAAAAAGTTAATGTGAAATTTGGCATTGTTTGGGCCTTGGAATATTTTCATAGTCAAGTTGATATGAACAAGTAGCCAATTGCAGACAATCATCCAAATGATCATTTGTAATTTGGTTTCTTAATTGATTTTTTATGAAGGTCATATTTGAAAAAGCGGATTCTGACAAGTATGTCGATCCGAAACACGACAGAATTTTTCATGCAATATCAGTTAATATTGGGAATTTTTCATGTGCATACTTCCAAATGACTTCATTGTTTATTGATTTTAAATGTAAACTATTCTGAATGTTTATTATCTCAAGTTCTACTTCAGCTTGGTTTATATCAAATGGCCCACTAATTTTATTTGAAATTTCTGTGATGTTCAAGTTTTCTTGAAATGGATTATTGATAAAAGATGCAATCATTTCAGTTTTATTAAAATCTTTAAATCTTGAATTTATTTCTTCTTCAACTAATTCTATTTCACGAATAAATTCTTTTAAATCATAGCGAAGCATTTCTTGATTTTATTCAAAAAATTTTAATAGATATGGGAAATGTCTAAATTCGCAGTCATTTATATTTTCTTTAATATAAGTATGTATTGTTGGAAAGTTTTTATTGAACTTAACATGTCAATTAAATTATTATCTCTACCTTGTAACTCTAAATTTAAATTGCTTAATTTCGTACTGAAATCTACTAAAAATGATAAGTGTAACAACCATCGTTTATCACTCAATTGTGGATAAATATCTCCTTTTTCATCAAGAAAAATTTTTATATGGTTAATTAATACAAGAAATCTTTCTAAAAATTGACTTCTGCTGAGCCAGCGAACATTATTGTACAACAGAAGTTCCCTGTCATCATCTGCCTGTAATTTAAATAACTGCTGTTGCAGGGCTTTTCCTCGAACAGAATTTACAATTTTAAATGTAATATCCAAAACATCTTTTGTATTTAATCTTTTACTACACGGTGCTTGTTGGTGAATAGTACAGTGGTACGTTAAAAAATCTGGATATTTGTCATCGTTTTTACATAATGAAATGAAGCCTGATTTATTACCTATCATTTCAGGAGCACCATTAGTAGTAATAGACACAAGTTTAAAAAGCAGAAGTTTGTGTTGTTTCACAAATTCATCAAATGCCGAAAAAATGTCTTCTTCCCTAGTCCTTCCCAATAATGGTATAATTTTCAAAAGTTCTTCTTTACTTGAATAATCTTGAAATACCACGCGAATAAATACCATTAACTGAGCAATATCAGTGAAGTCGTTTGATTCATCAACACGTAATGAAAACACAACACACTGGTGAATGTCTGACATTAGCCTGGCCTTGGAACTCTTCCTTTCAGCAATTTGAAACCTTGTCTGCAGCCTAGAAGTAGTCTTTCTCTAGCGACGTCTCGAACCAAGGATCTCCTTTCTGGAAGTGGGGAACTCCTCTCTCATGGATCCGAGCAGTCTCTCTGCCCGGATCCATGTTGGTGACGGCGACTCTGGACTGGGTAGCCTCCTCTCTGTCAGCAATTCTGGAACCGGGACTTCTTCTGCTTGCTTCAGTCCCTTTTTATTAGGCCTCCTCTGAGAATCGGTATGAGTCTTTCATCTTAAGTTTCAAGTTCGGCACGCCTTTTGTTCTTGTCCACTTTCTTCTGATTGTAAGTGCCGGCCATCGGAAAGTTGTTTGAACTCTTTCTGACTGACTTCGGAGATGTTTACACTTAGAGCCTGCAAGCCTTTCTCATACATACAAGTTTCAATAACAATCTTTCTAATGCCACCATGTACAGTTTCGGCGACAAAAACATTGCCTTTGTTTTTAACACTCTAACATATTCTTATTAAAGCAGTATATACAGTTAGCTTCAAAAGAGTTATTTACAAAAACATCTAATACAAACTATACCGAGACAAACGAACTTTATTTTTTTGCAATATTCACATGGGACTAAACCTAAGTAAAAAAATCAATGTAATGTGCTTTGGAATATTTAAGCTACAATCAAGTTTTTATACTTTACTTATAATCGTATTCACTCGGCTCGCTGTTTGACTTCCACTAGTCCAAATTAATTCATTTACCCAGACTTATAAGAAAATGACTGATTTGACAATTTTAACGAAAAATAAATAAACAATAGCAATACACTTAAAGCGCATTAAAAATAATACAAAATAATGATAAATAAAATATGTTTTCAGTTTTAATTAAATTTGTAAGTAAGGAGGAATACACAAGAGTGATCAAAAATCACTCCGCGATCAACGGGTTGAACACCCCCTGCTTTATACTAACTGTCCCGTTCTGTACCAGTAGCACTAATTTAGGCATATTTTACACATTCTTACACACAACTGCTCACTGATATCTGCATATCCACTCATCAGCTTACCCATCCCTCCTAAAAGCTCTAGTTTCCCTGATTCTGCATATCCACTTTCACTTCATTCAGCAACATTTTTTCAGTCTCCGAAGCAGGGTCTGCTCATGCATAGGCACTGCAGAACTGCAGTTACTATAGCAAGTGCAGAGCGTTCTTTTAACAAATGAAAATTGATAAAGAATTATCTTCGGTCAAGTATGTGCGAAGATTACATGCCATATTGCTTTTTGCAAAAAGCAATATGCCACGTAAGCAAATAACTGCCCTAAAAAAGTTATATAATAATAAAAATATTATTATTACAAAAGCCGATAAAGGAAATGCAACAGTTATCATGAATAAAGAAGAGTATAACAGAAAAACGCAAGATCTCATATGTGACAATTCCACATATCAAATTATACATCGAGACCCTACCAAAAATCCACAAAACTAATATTCCCCTACGCCCCATAGTTGATAGCATAGATAGTCCCACATATAAACTGGCCCGGCATTTAGCCAAGTCGCTTGCCCCCCCCCCCCCCCTTTACTGGCAACTCCTCTACTTTTGTAAAAAATTCAATCCATTTCAAAACACTGGTTAAAAATCTAATCCTAAAAGATTCAGACATAATGGTTAGTTTCGATGTCACCTCTTTATTTACCAATGTACCACTTATAGACACTCTTGATTTAATCAAGTCTAAATTTTCCCCAGATATTTTTGAATTATTTCAATTTACCATGAATGCAGGTTACTTTACATGGGGAGGAAAATTCTACAAACAGATTAATGGTACTGCTATGGGTTCCCCCCTCTCTTCCCCGTTAGCAAATTTTTACATGGAACACTGAAAACAAAATACTTACCACAGCTACATACAAGCCACAAGTGTGGTTACGCTATGTAGATGATGTGTTTGCCATCTGGCCCCATGGACAAGACACTTTGGATGCTTTTGTCACCTACCTAAACAGCCAACATCCCAAAATTCACTTCACAGTAGAAAAAGAATCAAATAACTGTTTACCATTTCTTGACACATTAGTCACCTGCCTTTCAGATGGATCACTATCTTTTTCCATTTACAGAAAGCCTACACACACAGGAAGATACCTACATAAAGTCACATCATCATCCAGTCTAACAGTATGGCATTTTAAAAACACTTACACGCAGTGCCAGAGCCATTTGTTCTAACGATACAGCTTTGACCACTGAACTCCAATACCTGCGCCATACGTTCTTAGCCGACTGCTACAATCCCTACAAAATAGATAAAATACTACATAGGCCCATTACTCTGCCCTCCCCTAATACACAAGAATACAACATGACCATTTCTATTCCCTATATCAGAGGTACATCGGAAAAGATAGCCAAAATATTGTTGAAACATGGCCTTCGCACCACTTTCAAACCTCATGTCAAGCTGGCAACTCTGATCCGCTCGCCTAAGGATAAACTTCACCCTTTAGCACACCCAGGAGTGTATGAAGTTCCGTGTGACTGTGACTTGGCCTATCATAGGCAAACAGGAAGATCAGTGAACATTCGCCTGGAAGAACATGAAAGATACATTCACTACTATTACTATGGCAAGTCGGGACTGGCAGACCACGCTTTGGTCACTTTCACACAGGATTAGATGGAGGAAAATGAATGTGCTATTTAGGAGTCTTTATAGATCTGAAAGATTATTTTTTGAGTCAGCAATGGCTTTGAAGAATTCTCCCAACCTTAACAAATATGGTTGCATTAATTTGCCAAAAATTTGGGAGACAATTATCCTAAGAAAAACTCCTGCGTAACTGCTGTTTTTTTTTTTTTTTTCTCGTTAGAGGGCGCCAAAAAATAGGACTTTAGATCTTTTGTCTTTTGCAATTATATTGTTTCACTCACTCACTGTTGCGTTTACAAGTGTGTTGTGCTCTGATGATGCCGAGTTGAAAATCAACGAAATATAAGCGTTAATAAAACATCTTTGTTGATAAAAGTGTTTGTGGTGGTGTTAATACCGTGGATTTTAATACTATACATGTTCTAAGCATTATGTAATACAAGCACTATTCAAGTTTACAGTATTCTTTTAAGCACATTCAAACTAACGTTTGGCTTTTAGACCTCTTCAACACATTATGCCATTAGTTCATATTTAACAGAATCAACATCTATCGTCTGTACACAATCTAGGCTATTAACATAAAGCAATTTACTTACAAGCTCACTATATCATGTACAGTCCTGAATCGTTAAGGTTGAATTCCGCTGGCTCATTTCATAATCTTGCGCTACGGTCGTGATCGGGCACTATCCGACGATTGTCGTCGGATAGTGCCCGATCTTCCCTCCTTGTAACAGTACTGCATATCTTCGGTGATGTCAGAAACTGGTTCGGCTGCAACACATCAGCACACACGTGGATCAGTACACTCGTTGAAGAATTTCACGGAAGGCTACCTTGAAATACGTCCTTTTCTACCAGCGAATTCCTCATGATCCCCAGAACTACTGCTCGTGGGACCTTGACTCTTCCCCTCTTTTACCGGAGGCTCCCTTGTGTCACCCATGCTTACGTTAGGTTTTGGCGGCAAAAAATACATAATTCGATGAAGTTTGAGCCAGTTGTTGACGTTCAGTTTATTAGCCTAATCTTGTCTGATCTTTACCTCATTTTTCCCTTCTTTTTGATGTGGAATTATTTCAGAGGTCTTTACTGTTAGTTCCCCCAGCTGCTTAATAACCGCATCAAGCCGCTCCATC
This sequence comes from Typopeltis vanoorti, assembly GCF_054136105.1. Taxonomy (NCBI): domain Eukaryota; kingdom Metazoa; phylum Arthropoda; class Arachnida; order Uropygi; family Thelyphonidae; genus Typopeltis; species Typopeltis vanoorti. The sequence continues at coordinate 61,722,853 of NC_143570.1, read as the reverse complement.
ATAGGCTGCTGTATCCTTTCTACCTCCTGTTTAATTATCGAGCGTAATTCCTCCAGGTCAATAGGTTTTATTTCTTTCAGGATGGTTATCTCATTTTCAGTTATAAGTTTGATGTTAAACTCATTTCCTTGTTCCTCCTCCCTTCCCTTACAATCTATCATGGACTTTCCTTTAATCGCACTTGAGTCCTTCTCACACTTAACTTCACAAGAGAAATCATTTGTCTTTTTTATTACATGAACTTGGCTGTTGTTAGAAGCAGGACAAATGTCTCCAAGCTTCTCCTTCACAGTGAGGTGACATTCTTCAAGATTGGTGATCCTCCTTTTGTATGCGGTCTCCTTTAGTTCATCTTTGATTCCCAACCTGAACTGGTGGAATACCTCCCAGTCAAGATGAGGTTTATCGTCATTGGAGACGCTTAGACTATTTACAATGGTCAGTAGTTTATTGTAGAAGTCCATTATACTCTCCTTCTTTTCTTGAGCATGCCTCTGCAATTTCCAAAGGTTTGGGCTTACACTTCTTACCCTAGAGAACTGGGAAATCAAGGTGTCCTTGAACTTAGTGTCCCTCAGTATTGGGGATGAATACAGAAAGTTCTTGGCCGTTCCGACCAGTTTGTTCCTAAGTAGAATTAACAGTTGGAAATCTGACCAGTTTTCAACCTTTCTCAGCTCCTCAACGAAACTAAAAAATGATAGTACATCATCATTGTCATCACCAGAAAATTGTGGGATGACGAGTTGAGGGTTTATGGTACGAAAAAAATCCTTGTCTCCTATTGTGGCATTATTTGATTGGTCACTATTTGTAACTTCAATATTCAGGATTATTTAACAAGAAAAGTTTCTCAAAAGTTAAAACTTATAACTACCTGATCTGTTACCAAAACTGTCTTAAAATCCACCTTATTCTTGGCATTATTTAAGTTGATTTAAATCCTGTCAGCTGTGCCATTTGTAATATTTGGTAATTTGTGAGGGGGGGGGGTTATTATATTGTTTATGGCATTTTTTTTACTCAATGTATTTCCTCTCTTACTTTGTTGTTTTCGTGATTGCTTGAGCTTGTACAAAAATGCCTGTATCCTTTAATCTCTAACTTGCATATAATGCTATTATTTGACCTAAGTCCTTTCGTAATATACTTAGCTTACTCCCACCCCCACCCCCTTCTTAATGCTGTAAAGCATGCTCTCACACATGCTAGTATTATAGATTGAGGAAAAGCCTCTGGCTGGGACCAAAACCTTAATCTACGATGCCATAATTCAAATGTATTAATCCTTAAAAATTTATATTTGTTAACAATCGTGTAAAAGCATTTTCTATCTTTCCTTTACATACAAAAGAATAATTTAGCACTTATAATAATGCCTTAAATCAATTTTATCTCAAGTAACTCCAGATTATTTAGTGGCTGTTACTTTACTTATGTCCCACAGGTTCGATTTGTTTTTTATGAGACAGTGCATTGGCTAACAAAGATCAGGTAAGTTATTAACAAAACTAAACATGTTTATTCTAACTAAGACAATTGATATACAAAAGAAATAGGGCATATCACTTGTCTGATTCTCCACACATTCATTAAAACGATTCACTTAAAGCATTAGACAAAGAAATTATTTACACTCAACTTATTAGACACACGGATGGATTTTAGCACACATAACCTTACTCTCATGACAAATAATAAAAGGCAAAATTATACTATAGACATTCTAAGCATTATGTAACACAAGCACTCTTTAAGTTTACAGTATTCTTTTAAGCACGTTCAAACTCGCGGTCAGCTTTCTGACCTCTTCAACACATTATGCCATTAGTTAAACGGAATCAACATCTATCGTCTGTACACACATTCTAGTCTATTAACATAAAGCAATTTACTTACAAGCTAACAATATCATGTACAGTCCTGAATCGTAAAGAGTTAAGGGTGAATTCTGCTGGCTCATTTCTTAATCTTGCGCTATGGCCGTGATCGGGCACTATCCGACGGTTGTCGTCTTGCAAATCCCTTCCTTGTAACAGTACTGAATATCTTCGGCGATGTCAGAAACTGGTTCAGCTGTGACAAATCAGCACACACATGGATCAGTACACTCGTCGAAGAATTTCACAGAAGGCTATCTTGAAATACGGCCTTTTCTACCAGCGAATTCCTCATTATCTCTAGAACTACTGCTCTTGGGACCCTGACTCATCCCCTCCTTGAAAAGCTTGCCACAGGAACAAAAAAATAAGAGAGAGAGCTTTCGCCCCTCAATCTCCACCTTTTATATAATTGGCTGTTCCTTGGCCTTCTTTCCAAAATTTCCCTGATTTACTGGAGGCTCCCTTACGTTAGGTTTTGGCAGCAAAAAACACAATTCGGTGACCTTTGAGCCAGTTGTTGACCTTCAGTTTACTAGCCTAATCCTGTCTGATCTTATTAGTTACAATTGCTTGTGGTTCTACATTCAGTTAAGGGGATAACAAATCCCTCATTATTTTAAAGCCGGATACGAAACTCGGAGATCGAAATCTAAGAGTTTCATGTGAAAGAACTATCGGCGAGTCCAAGCGTTAGTCACTACCTGGGTGGTACAACACTAGGGCAACTCGGAGCAAAGGTGGAGCAAGATCCATCACTATCCTTAATATTTTCTCATAATGTAAAAGCAGCTCTTAGGAGATGTTTTACATTATGAGGAGAGGTCACTATCCAGACTGGTTTTGACCTTTATTGAGGTCTCATCAGTGAGTAGGTAGACCTGGATAATACCAAGGTTTAAGGGGTATATGTAAGTTTACCCCTACTTTTCATATCCGGCTTTAAAATAATGAGGGATTTATTATCCCCTTAACTTAATTTATGCCGCCGGAAAAATAGCCTCTTGGCTCTTTATCATAGGTTCTACATTCAGTTATTCTAACATTATATTTCAAAATTTATTACTTTACAGTAGATTATATACACTTTGAATTATAAGTATTTTATGGCCCATGTAAAATCGATACAGGTGAAAAATATTTCTATATTTCACCACAAGAGATTTTACAGTAGGCCTCAAGTTTAATAGTGCCCCAAGTGGGCTAAATTGGCTGTTGGGCTGAAGTACAGAGGATGAGCATTTCCCAAATTTGGGTAGTTTCATGCAACCAAATTTATTTAAGTTAGGATAGTTTCTTAAGGTAGAAGTAGATTCAAGGGAAAAGTCTTTCATATTTATATTTACTCTGATGGAATAAAGTGGCTTTCTCCCAGCATATTCAATAGTGGGTGTCCAAAGCATGGTCAGTATCCCGAGTAGCTGTAGTGATAGAAATGGATATAGTCCTTATGTTCAGTAATTCATATGTTTGCTGTCCTGCCTGTTTGGCCAGCAGGATAGTGTACGACTACAAAGGACCTGATAAACACCTGGCAGGTCTAGGGACTATGACTGGTCTTTGGTGGAAAAGATAAGGGATGCTAATTTTTTTATGTGTCTGTGAGTGGTTGAAAGGTTGGTAAAGATTTTTGTTAGTTTTTCAAATGTGCCTTGAATATATAGAATAGTGAGAGCTTTGGTGTAGTCTCTGTTCTGAAGAGGGGGACAGAATGTGTGTGTGTGGGGGGGGGGAGTTGAGGTTTTAATATTTTTGGATGTAATAGGAATTGAACCATCGGCTAAGAAGGTGGTCAAGTTCAGTGGAGAGGGCACTGTTATCTGAACTAATTAATTTAGCCTTGTTATATAAACTTTTAATAATCCCATACTGTTGAGAGGGGATGTGATGTGAATGTGAATTTATCTATTGGTGTGTGTGGGTCTTCCATAAACAGAGAATGCCAGGATCCATCAAGCTGGTGTGCTGTGTAATTAAAGTGTCTAGAAAGGGAGACTTCTCATTTTCTTTTTCTGATGTGAATTCGGTCCCAGGGTGTTGATGGTTTTGATGTCTTAAAAATTCGGTGTGTTAAGAGAAAGCTCTAAACTATGCGCCATATAGATCCATTGTTTGGCTATTCTTTGTTGATGATGTGTTCTCCATTTTGCAGCATGGCCTGAATGCTCTCAACATATTTTCATTCACGTAGATTAAGTTCACATTGGAAAAAGAAAATGACAACAGGCTCCTTTTCCTAGACACTTCAATTATATATCAGCTTGATTGATCCCTGACATTCTCTGTTCACAAAAAAACCACACATATACCAGTAGATACATTCACAGCCCCCCCCCCCTCCTTCTCAACAGTATGGAATTATTAAAACTTTTATATAACACGCCTAAATTAATTAGTTCAGACAACAATGCCCTCTTCACTGAACTCGAGAGGAAACTCAAGTTTGACCACCTTCTTAGCCAATGGCTACAATTCCTACCATATCCAAAAAAATATTAAAAACCCACATACCTTTTTCCTTTCTCTCCAGAACAGAGACTACACCAAAGCTATCTCAATTTCATGTATCCAAGGTACATCTGTGGGAGTTAAATGAATAAATAGCATCACTAAACAAGAGCTACAAAAAATAATTTGTTCTGAGAATTTGAGGAGAAAAGTGACCATCAGACATGTGAGCAGTACAAAGCACAGGTTAAAAAGGTGAGTGGTATGGTAAGGAATACAAAATCAGAGTAGAAAAGAAAATTAGCTCTGTAGGCCAAAGGTAATTCCCAAGACTTCTTTTGGTATGTAGCAACAAATAGGAAGAATGATTATGGGAGAATAATTTTTGATGAATGCTGGTGGTAGGGAGGTAACCAAAGAGGCAAAATAGCTGAATTATACTAAATGATCATTTTGTAAGGGTATATATCAATGCAGTATCATCCAGGTGGAGATACTGCGGTAACAGTGGAGGCTAAAGCTTATATGGAAATAGAGATGCATAGGATGTTACAGAACCTTGAAGTATGCGAATCATTGCATAAAGGAGGCCCCAAGACTGACTGAGAAAGCAAATTATCAACTAACTAGCATCTCGGGGGTGGTGGTGGTGAGATACCAGTCAGTAGTTTATTCAGGAACAGAGTGCTGTACTTCAACTTCTATTGCATTGCATTTGTACAGTAATGATATAGGAAATGATCTGAGGAGAAATATTCAGTTTGCTGATGATGCAAAATTGGCTAGAGCAATAGTCAGTAAAGATATTAAAATTATGCAGAATGATTTAAACCAGCATTCTTCAACCTTTTTACACCTGCAGACCAGGGAAAATAGGAGAAATATTTTGCAGACCGGCTGACGGCTAAGACAGAAACATAAACCAGTGTAGATTTTATTTATTAAATCCAATGTTATAAAATTACAATTTTTAGCTAGTGTGACATCTTCTGCTTCTTGGAGGTTAGAAAATTTGATATATGTGACTGGAGTGTTGTTTCTGAGAGACGGACCACCAGGAAATTTCCGCAGACCACAGGTTGAAGAACAAGGATTTAAACAGCCTGGAAGTATGGGCAAAGGAGAATGGATGTCAGTTTAATGCAGCAAAGTATAAGGTTATGCATTTTGGAGTGAAAAGATACCACCTATGTACCATTTTGATTAACTGTACTCAGAAAATTAATGAAGCTAGGGATTTGAGGGTGTTGGTTGGATAGGAAGTTCAGAGAGCATATTACAGAAGTGACTAAAATAGCTCATCCAATTACTTGGTTACTGAAGAACATCCTGACTGTCAGAGATTTAACAGGTTATTATGGAATCTGTTATCTTATGAAGACCTTATAAAGAGGTCTTGATAAGATTCCATTTTGACTGCTCTGCATAGATTGGTCACCTGGGTTTCTTTGGGGGATGAGGAGGAGGCAGAAAGGATCCATAAACATGTGACCAATGAAGCCAGATATGAGGTGTCCAACTTTAGATGTGAGGATTCAGAAGTCATTCTTTGCTGACACCATACACCTTTAAAGGATACAGTTGCAGATGTAAATTTTGGTACAACGTGATGTTCTTCCTGATGTAGCTGCACCAAGCCTTGGGGTACAGCACAATAGGCAGCTTTCTCATGATGGAGGGTGAGTGGTCGCCCAGCACCCACAACTTGCATGTAGATAATGACTAACTCATCTTCTCTATTTACGTCAGGCTTCCTTAATCCAATATTAATCCTATGGTGGGGTGCTACTGCTGTTATCCAACCTATTCTCTATAACTCTCACTTTTACATTGTGTTTTCTGACATAGACTCCATGTGTGTGATTACAACATTGAGCAATACAAACCAAAGTTTCTATACTCCGATAGCCTGTTCTCTAATTCTCATCACAACTTCTTCCTCGAGTTGGTAGATCATTTAAAGCAGGAGTGTCAAACTCAATTGGACTGCGGGCCATTTGCTATAAAACTGTCTCAAGTGGGCCGCAAAAATTTTTTACTAAAAAAACCTCCACTAATTAGAATCAAAGGGAAGTGAAAAAATTAGTATAAATAAATTGGAAAATTAATAATAAAAATTTTATTTATTCTGTCATTACAAGACATAAAATAATAGTATAATGATTGTGACAACTCAAAAAATAATAATAATATAAAGAATATTTTTATTATATTAATATTTTCAATAGATAACATTTAATCCAAATTAAACCGAAATTAAGTTTTATTTGAATAAATCAAATATTTATATATTTATACATTCTAAAAAAAAAGTATAAACTCTCATTAATAACCATCACAAAAATTTACAGAGCCTCCTGTTTGAAATTTTTTGTGTTTGTGTTGAAATAAAATACTTCTATATATTTTTTTTGGTGGGGGGTCTATATTTTGGGAAATTTTTTAAACATTATTGAAAATATTTTGGAGAAAAATGATAATATTTTCGGATTAAAATATATATGCTTGCATAATATAATTATAGTAATTTGATTTCAGTATTTTTTTTTTTTCCCCGACACTTGACAACGTTTATTATTAACCAGCCTGCCAAAATTTGGACTCAAAGATTGTGAACATACGACCTTCATCATGGCAGAAAGGTTGATGTCAGTTAATCTTGATATGTGGGCTGTTTTGTTACCTTTCATGCATGAGAATAATTGTTCACATAAATAGGTGCTTCCAAAATAACATAGAATATTTGCTGCAAACTTTTTTATTTCCGGATATTTTTGACCTAAATAACTGTTTTTGGTACACCGACTTCTTGGTATTTTGCTTTTAGAATGGAATCATTTTGGAAATCAATAACTTCCATTTGAATACAAATAGGAGCTTTTTCGAAATTAAAGGAAAAGGGATCTGTAAAAAGCGAAAAAACTTCTTGCTCCTTAAAATCTTTAAATCGCCTATCAAATTCTTTTTTCATCTTTTCTAGTTTGGGACATATTGGGAAGGTAAAACTTCGATTCTTATTGTTTAACTGTTCACACATATGAAAGTAATTTAGAATATTCTCTTTTAAATGATTTTGAAACAAAACTAACTTGCATCTAAAACTTGCCAGTGTATCATACATGTATGTTATTAACTGATCTTTCCCATGAAGTTTGACATTTAAATCATTCAAATGTCCTGTAATATCAACTAAGAATGCTAGATCTTGTACCCATGTCTGATCATTAAGAAATGCAACATCATTTTTCATTTCTAGGAACAATTTGATCTCCTTTAAAAGTAAAAAAAAAAAAGCTTTTTAGAACTTTATGACATGATAACCAACGAATCTCTGTGTAATAAGGTAGCCCTTCAAATTCACTCTCCAAGTCTTTTAGAAATTGTGCAAACTGGTGGTGATTGTGACCTCTGGATCGGATGAAGTTCACAGTATTTGTCGCAGGCTTGAGTACGCTGCTCATTTCCAGTACTTTGGAGCACAGGACCTGCTGATGAATAATGCAGTGGAAAGATTGCAGTTTTGGAATGTCTGGATACATTTCCTTTAACTTTGCTGCAAGTCTTGACACAAAACCTTTATTTTTGCCTGTCATTGCTGGAGCAGCATCGGTTGTCACTGCTACGAGCCTGTTCAGAGGAAGTTGGTATTTTTCCAAAATGCCCCACACGCTGTCAAAAATGTCTTTCCCTGTAGTGGTTCCATGGATGGGAATCATTTCCAAGAACTCTTCAGTAATATTCATATTGTTGTTGCAGGCCCAAAGAAACAAAGCTTTTATCATACACTCCTTAACCAAGGAACTGTCACTAAAAGGTTTGGAATGTTTCGCCAATAAATAGCTGATTTCATAACTGGCTCTCACTGCTGATTCATTATCTTTCATAATTTTTGAAAATACTTGTTAACAGTGAAGTGAATTCTTCATACTTTTTAATTTTTCTTCTCTCAGTTTACCCTCAAAGCGTGAATATTGTTCTTTGTGAATTTTATCGTAGTGCCTTTTTATATTATATTCTTTGGTGACTTTAATTGTTTCATTACAAATAATGCACACAATTTTGTCCTTTGTTTCAGTGCAGAAGATTCAATTCCCATTTTTCTTGAAATTTTCTCCCCTCATCAGCAATTTTTCTTTTTCTTGTTGGCTTGGAAAGTGACATTGCCTCGGTGAATAAATATATTATTAATATTATTAACAATTTTTATAAAAATGTTTGAATAAAACGCACAAAACTGTAGACAAGTGCACAATACTATTGCAAATAAAAATAAAAGGGATTCTCTCACTGCTAGGTTGTCGTTGAATCGTGTTCGGCACACTGACTTCAAAGATCACTGATTAACTGTAACAGGCAATTATAAACTCATAGCTGGATTCACATGAGTGCATATGCTGCGCGTCACGTGAACAGCTGGTAGCCAATAGCTTTTTCAGCAATGCTACCAGCAGCATGCTATCAATTAACAATGAAAGCATAAATATAGTTTACGGTTGATTAGGATCAGATCTAACATTGAAATTGTGACATAAATTTTTATTATTGCAATTATATTATAGCAGGTATTGTAACTATAAATGTCGTATATGAAAACGAATAAATCGATACTATATTTATTCGAATATAACTCGCACTTTTTTTCCTCAAATTAAAGCTAAAAAATCTGGTGCAAGATATATATGCGGGGATTTTTAGAAACTAAAGTTTTCAGAAAAAAAACTGAAAATGGGGATGACTTACCAAGAATCTTCCTCATGCTACTTCTGGCCTCGAGAGCAGTTTCTTTGTGTGCATTGTCAAAATCATCTATCCAAATAGCATCATCTTCTTTCCCATTATTTCAAGTAAAAATTACAAGTAATTTACAAGATTTTAGATACATAATGAACATTCTTCGGGAATGTCTGAGAAGTGAATGCAGAGAGTGAAATAGACAGCAATCATAGGCCAATAGTGATAGAACAGCTATGAAGATGTGGATATGATTGGTGCAGTATTAACAAAAGATCGTGTTACCAAAACACAAAGTCAAGCCAACATTTTTGAGCTGAAACGCTCAAAATATTTCAAAATAATATCTGAAACTGTCATAACAACATTCACTCTATATGTCTTAGTTTTAACACGTATACGAATTTTATTGCAGCTTTGTGTTTGAGTTAGTGGGCGCACTCACACACACATCTAACTAAAAACAATAGATTTTAGCTAGATACTGTGTTTGCCTGTGTAACATGGTTTTGCTTGAGTTTAAACAGCATGCTTAATGTGGGAGGTGACATGTGATTCATCAGTTAGTTCCGTTTTTATCCCAGTTGTCTCTAATTGCACTAAAGAAATATATTACACAGACAGCAAATGTCTCTGTACTTTATTCAGTGGTACAATAAAACTACTTGTTTTTCTTGCATCTGCAGTATAGTGGCAGTTGGGGAAGGCGTGTTGTTTACCGTGGGGAGTGAGTTATTGTCCCTACATGAAAGTGGTTAAACTTTATTTTCATATGTGTTGTATATGCAAAACTTTTTAATTTCTTCTTTCATAAAGTAAAATCAGGGTAAATGAATGAGAGTTATATTCGAGTAAATACGGTATTTATGTTTTATTATAAAAAGCAACCATCCTTTTTATAAAAAAATCTTTCCTTGAGGCATTGTGGACCGCCAGTTTGACACCCCTGATTTAAAGGTTCAGTGAGTGCCTACACATACTTTTGACAAACAGGACATTCAGTTGAAAAACAATTACAACAACAATCTTATTTCCAATGGAACCTCTCTTTCAACTGAACCCAACCATATACACAACACAACATCTGATCCAATAGCTACAGTGATTTCAGAATTTAAAAAATAATCAGTTACTCTCCCATTCCTTGGCCATCACTTCAGAAAGATTTCAGAAATGCCATTCACATTCCCTATGTCCATGGCACATCAGGAAAAAAATAGCCAAGTCTTTAAAAAAGTATAACCTCTACACAGCTTTTAAGCCTCACTGGAAACTTGCTACCCTTATCCGTTCTACCAAAGATCAGCTCCTTCTTTTCTCAGTTTTTCTGCTGCATATGCAGTCAAATGATGATATGCTCTCATCCCCCAGGTCATCAGTTAGTATACGTGACATCATTCTCACAGAATTACTGAAGAGGCATGCCTTTACAACCCTCACAAGCTGCTGTGTCTTAATGCAGTGTGGTCGACCTGACAGTCACATACATCTTCTGTATCATTATAATGGCTAATAATCTGATACACAAACATCCTACTGATTCCGGGTGTTTTTAGTGTTGGAAATAACGGGTGGTTGCATTTCATTCTTGTGAAGTGCTATTACAGCTATACCGTTCTACTAATCTCTCCACTGCATGTTTAACCCATACAGTTAGACAACACTCTCTCTCTGCTGATAAACGTGCAAATGTTGGCCCAATTCTGTGGGCAGTGTGCAGAAGTTGTAATGGTATTTTTAGCAAGACTATTTATATATGCTTCATATCCATGTAATTTTTCTATAATATCCAGTGGTTATATTGACTTCAATGGACACTTTCATCCATGTAATTATGGACTCATATACATGTTCAGGCTGGCACAGTGTTTAATTCTGTAAAGGATCAGTGTTCTTTGTTATTGCTTCACTTTGTGATTATGGTGATCTACTGATGATGGTCCATTAATTTCTGGCCAAAATATTTGCAATAATGAAAATTGTTCTTGTGAATACCTGTGTGTAATAATCTTTACATTGTGACAACTGCTATTAAAACTCTTCAGGAATGTGTTAACAGAGCTATGTAACTTGCAACAGAATGGGTGATGTGAGTCTAGCTAATCAAGTGTTCTCCGCCAAGGTTGCAGGAAAATGACCCATGGGAAGAACAAGATCTAGGTGGATTGATGCAGTAAGAAGTGCCTTAGAACACAGAAACATAAGATCTTATAATATTGCAGTCTTGACAGATAATAGATTAATTTAATGACAAATCCTGACATGTACCCTCAGGGAAGCGTACAAGATATTATGACAGTGCTAGACGAAAAAGTTATATTACTAACTTGTACGCCTCCCTGGGGGTACATGTCAGGATTTGTCAATAAATTTCCCAATACCTGGTGGGGATTAGGATTGTGCAAATTTTTGTCCCCTTGAACAGATGCATGTGCCTTTCTCTTAATAAAAAAAAAAAAAAAAAAAGACAATCATTTAAATGTCTCAGGCATGGCCAGCATGTATGTTCTTAACCAGAACTGTACAGTTTATATACACACACACACACACACACACACTCCGGTCTCTTTTTATGTGGTGCATATTTCATGCAAATTTGTGGTTCCTGGTTGTACATAATGAACAGCGTGTTGCAGCACATTCTGGCATAATGTGTAAGCAGTGAGTGTCTGTGAAGTTTAATTTTGCATGTGAGTAAGTGTTTGTCTTTTCATTAGCGTAAGTCTAAATTTTGCTAATTTTTATTTTAAAGATTTGATTTGGTCCAATGGAGGAAAAAAAAAGCACCAAAGAAAAGAGATTTCTTTCGAAATGAAAATTGCAATTTTAGATAGCTTAACAAAAGGTGGGGGATCTACGGCAATTTGTAAACATTTCAATTTAGGCGAATCTACTATAAGAGTAATTAAAAAGAATGAAGTCACAATAAGAAAATCCGTCATTTCTGGCACAAAATGAAGTGCCAAATTATCATTGTACTCAAGAGATGCTTTATTAGAAAAATCGGAACGAGCGCTCATTATTTGGATTGAAGAATTAACTCGAAGAATTCCTATAAGTGGTTATTTAATTAAACAAAAGGCTCTTTGGTTTTATGAACAGCAATTGGAGCCATCTACTTCCGCTTCCCAGGCTGATAAAGGATTTTCGGCTAGCAAAGAATGGCTAACCGGGTTTTTAAAAAGGAATGCACTTCATAACGTGAAGATTACAGGTGAGGTTGCAGCAGCAGATGAAGAGGCAGCCAAAATTATTGAAGATGGTGAATATTGTCCCGATCAAATGTTTAACGCTGACGAAACAGAATTGTTTTTGAAAACAAATGCCTAGTCAAACTTACATTGCAAAGTCTGAGAAAAAAGCAAGTAGGTTTAAAGCAAGCAAAGATCAGGGGATTGAATGTTGAAACCCCTCTTAGGAAATCGATCTCTAAGATCACGTGCTCTAAAAGGCAAAGATCTAAAATAGCTGCTGGTACATTGGATGGCTAATACAAAGGCCTGGGTTACAACTGCTAACCATTATTTACTGAATGATTCAATAATTGCTTTGTACCAGAAGTGGAAACATATATGAAGCAAAAAGCTCTCGATTTTAAAGTTTTATTAATTGTTGACAACGTACCAAGTCATCCTCATTTAGGATATTCAAATGTGCAGGTAGTGATTTTTCCACCTAGTACAACAACCATTATTCAGCCATTAGATCAAAGCATAATTGCTACTTTTAAAAAATGTTGCATTAAGCACACTTTTCAATTTTTTATTGGATAAACTAGAAAACAAATCATTTGGAGAAAAAAAAAATTCTATTTTGGACTGTTTAAATCATGTTGCATCTGTTTGCTGAAATAAGACCACAAACGTTAAATGCCTGCTGGAAAGCAGCTTGGCCTGAATGTGTTGCAAACATTTCAACCATTCAAACATCTACATTATAAGGTGAAATCATTACTTTGGCACATGAAATTGGTGGAGAAGGTTTTGATACATTTAGCCGGAATGATGTAGATGAATTGCTTGTGGATAATGCCTTTAGTGATGATATTATTGGATATTGATTAACTTTAGATATTGTCGAAGATCCAGAAAACGATAGTGAAGTGGAAGAAAATCCCCCTCACTGCAAATATAATTCGAGAAGGTCTTGAACTGTGCAATAAATTGGAAAATCATTTTCTTGTTAATGACACAAATTCTGAATGAGCCTTTAAATTCCAATGTGAGCCGAAGGACTGTATGTCTGTATAAAAATTAGTGAAACTAATTTTTTAGTGAAGTCTGTATAAGAAATCATCATCGCAAGTTTAATCACTGATTACACTGTCAGAAGAAAAAAAATCAGCACAGAACGAGGGTGAAGCTAATTCTGTTTGTGAAGAACCATTGCCTTTACCATACAGATCTAATGCGCTGACTGTCTCTTCTGGTGATGAAAGTGATTTCACACTAGTTCACAAACATTGCCGAATATTGTCTAATAGCAACAGTAATTCTGATGAAAAAATGTAAAAAAAAATTGTTACTTTTCAATAAAATTAAATGAATAAAGCTTTAAAACAAACTTAGGCTTTCTTATTTTAATTTTTATAAACTTTTTAATGCAATTTTAGGTTTATTTTAATTCATTGCTTCGTTTTTATGTGGTTTTAGAAAATTATGGAACGTGTCCCTAATTTTTCAATGTGACTTAGGTGTTTTTTATGCAATTTTTTATATGTGGTTTTCTGTAGAACATATCTACCGCATAAAAAGAGACCCAACTGTGTGTGTATCCTGCACATGAGAGGTACAAGAACCTATAGCACATCAGTGCGATGTGTGAGGTGCAGATAAGGATTGAGAAACAAGAAACCTATTGACATTCTTCTTAAAGAGCTTTTGGTTGAAATTTGGGAAACACATGAGGAAGGTTGTTTCAGAGGACAGAGGTAGGTGGAATAAATGAGAAAGAGACGAACAAGTTTGATGAGTTTGTAGTTGTTCTGAAAAGGGATGTTCGATAGCTGTTGCTCTTGCTAAGACAGGACAAGCACAAAGTACAGGAATGATGTTTGCCAATTCACTGGAGCAGTGACCATGGGAGTACCTCTAGAAGAGACAGAGCTGAAACATTGTGTCTGTGAGATAGAAGTTGAAGTGAGCCTGTGACAGAAGGGTCATCTATGAGCTTAATTGCTCTTCTCTGGACAGCATCAAGAATTTTTAAGGAAGTTTTAGGTTCAACACCCCAAATGTTTAAACAGTATTGTAAGGACATGCAGATTTGGGATTTATATAGGGAGTTAGTAGTTGAGCGGGTGTGAAATAGCTTCTTGATCCAAAAGGAATGCCTAGTTTTTTAGAAGCTATTGATGTGATGTAATGTGTTTGTGCTAGGAGATGTTGGAGGTAAATCTCACTCCAAGGTGAGAGAGAGAGTTCATCCTTTCTGGTGATGTGTATTACTGTGGATGAGGGAAGGCAAACTGAGATCCCCTTTTGTGAGAGAAAAGGCAGGACTGCGTTTTGGCAGTATTGAAGGTGACTAGGTGTAAGGGAAATTTGGGAACTACTTGGTTTATCAAAGAAGTAGGTTGAATGGAGAATGCTTTCGTTGCCACAGCTATGGATTGGATTTGTAGTGATCAAGAGTAAGTTATTTGTGTATAAGAGAGAGAGAGAGAGAGAACAGAGAAGCCCTGATGCACTCTAGCACTTGTGCCAAAACTCAAAGAGAGAGTGCCATCCACCATGCAGTGAACAACCAGAGTGAAAGCTGACTGTCCATTTGCAGTGGGTGGAAATAGACTAAGGAAAGACAGTTTGCAAAGCAACCCTTGATACCAAACACAATTGAAAGCCCTGGAAATGTGAAAGGTGACCACATGCTTCTCCAAACCTTTCCATAGTGCATGTCTAGTGATGGGTGACATAGGCTAGGATATCAGCTGTAGTTCTGGATTGGCAGAATCCATACTGGTAGTCACTGATTAACTGGTGAGCTTCTACATAGTGAAGAAGTTGATAACTTTCTCTATTATTTTGGAGAGGATCAAGGTGATTGTAATTGGTCAGTAGTTGAACAGTAGGCTTTTTTTTTTCCTCCCTTTTTGGGAATGGGTTGGATATATGCTAGCTTCTGGGATGGGATAGGTGTCAGCTGAGTATAGAAAATTGAAGAAATGATAGAAGACAGGTGTTAGCTCTGGAGTGCAACATTTGACTACAATAGGATTAAATATCATCAGGACTCCTTTCTTTGGGGACTAGGAACCATTTTTCTTTTTAATCTCCAAATCTGACTCAGAATTTTCTTATGCCATTCATTTTCCAACCATATCATTCTTCAAATTCTGATAATCGCCCTAACCCCTGAGACTCAACTTTCTACGGTTCAGTTACCCAAAAGAATGATGCAATTGGGATTGGTTTACATTCCCAGCTGGATTCTCTTTTCCAATTTGACTAATCATGCTGGAAGAAATGCAAAAATATTAGCTCTTAGCATTGACCTAATTGGATACAGATAAGTGTGTCAGTTCAAGAGTAGCAATCTAATCTTCACTGTTGAGCTCGGTGTTTTGAAAAGTAAGAGGTGGTGATGTAGATTATTCTTGCAAGGAAAAAGGATGGGACTGTATTTTGGAAGCTTTGAGGGACTAGATTATCATTAGCCCATTAAAGGGTAACATGGTGATCAATGTAGTACACTGTTATAGATCTTGAAGCTTATGATGTTTGAGTATTGCATGGTTTGTCAGTTGGTCATATGAGTAGGAAGAATGAAGAGGCCTTTCACTAACAAAACTATGGATAGGGATTGAGGTTAGTGAGAGAAAGTTATTTGTGTATGAGGAAGAGAAGCCTGAAGAGAGAAAGAGAACACTTTTTACCATTTCATAAAGGACCAGAGAAAAAATTAGCTACCCAAATACAAAAGGTGCTCTCTGCCAGATCCTATCATATACCTTGGAAATGTGAAGTACTGTTCCGAACCTTTACATGGTACATGTCCTGAGGTGTGGGTATAGTCAATGAGGTAATGAGGTCTGCTGTGAATCTCGAGTGGAATGATCCATACTGACAGTCACTTATTAGCTGGCATTTCACCAGGTCATGAAACTGACTGTTAATTACTTTCTCTGCTGTTTCAGAGAGCATTAATAGTTTGATAATAAGCATTATATCTCTCTCTTTAAATGGGCTGGATGTGAGCTTGCTTCCATACTGGAGTGAATATCAGAAAAGGACCAGACAGGTGTTATCTCAGGAGAACATTAAAGCACATTTGGGAGAGAAATACCATCAGGACAAGAAACTTTTTTGTATCAATGATTCTTCTGATGTTTTTCTGTGAAAGGCCACATGAAGCATGCATTGCATTGTTTCCAGTATAGTTTGAGGTAGTTTGCTCATCTGTGCAGAAGTTGGAGGTGAAAAATAATGCCTGGAGGTTGGTATTGTCTTTAGGTGTTATTTCATTAGATCCAGCTGAGTGGGACGGAGATGGGAGCTCAGATGGATAGAAATTATATTCAACAGCTTTTGCAAGGGACCAGAAGGCATAACTGTCATTTGTGCAGAGGCAACTTTTATGCATTTGGCCCTTTCAAAGTCTGATTTAGAATTACTAATAGTTGTTTTGAAAGACAGAATGAAGTTTGAGTTTTTGTCTCACTCCATGTGTGAACTTCTATTTTTTCCTCCCCTCTCTTATTGATTACTTTGGCACTTAATTGGAAGATCATTGCTTTGGATATTGAATGGGAATTTTGATTGGAGTGTGAAATGAAGACATTTGTTCCAATATAAGTAATTTCAGCAAACTCCATCAGCAAATATTTGGATCTGAAGAGTGGAGAAAGTAGTCATTTTCTCCACTCTTCAGAACCAGTGGAATCACACCAGAGGTGATTCCATTGGTTCTGTTTCAATACTATTAGATAAGAGGATGAGAAAAGGGTATTCCACTAGAAATGAAACCTGTACATGTTTATTGTGGGTTACCAAAATTTAATAATGAAAACAATATGACATTATTAAAATGCATACACAACCAAAGTAAACATAACTAATGATAAGTATTAATAGTTTCATCGTTCTTATTTGGTACGGGTACAAAGTTTTTTTTCCCCCTCTTTTCTATAAGAATATGATTCTTGTCATTCTGCTGTTGTTTCTTTGAGATACCCTCCTGAAAGTAACTTCATCTATGTAAAGAACTAATGTTCTTCCTACTGAACTTGATGTAAATTGAAAGTTGAAGTAAAAAAAAACTTATCATTATTCTAGAGAAAACTAATAAGTTATGTTGCAGTCACTGTTAATTTAAATACAGTCAGTGATGAAGATATCACTGGTAGTATTTCTTCACTTCCACTAATGAAACTTAACATCAAATTTATGTAAATGTGCAACGTAGGATTTCTCTTAATGTGGAAATATCAGCTATTATTTCTTACAGATTACTTTGAATATCAAATTAATATAACATGATGGGTATAAAGTTGAGCAGAACAATTTTGTCTTATATAGATTGGTCCACTAAAATTAACACTGGTTTCACAACCACAAAACTAATCCAAGAAAACAAAACACTACACAACTCTTATGAAAGAACATAAAACAAATCTCTAAAGGTATTGAGGTTTTTTTTTTTTTTTTTTTTTTTTTTTTTTTTTTTTTTTTGTGTGTGTGTGTGTTTTTGTATTGATTGGGGTGGTGATTTGTTCATTTCGATGGCCTTAAATGGTCAGGTTAGTTCTCAAGGCCATGCTGTGGCCCTCAAGAGCTAACTTGACCATTTAAAATAAACCATAGAACCTTAAATCAGAATGACTGCCCCTCTCTATCTAAGATATGGGAAAGTCTTATTTTAATCACATATTGATTTTTTTTTTTCCCCAATAGCTAATGAATTATCAATAGTGCAATATTTCCTCAGTTATACCATTGCATTGTTTTATGTATATCACCCAACTCTTATTTTTATATTCAGGCTGAAATGTATGGCTTTAAATAAATATTATTTATCCTTTGTGTGTGTGTGTGTGTGTGTGTGTGTGTGTGTGTGTGTGTGTGTGTGTGTGTGTGTGTGTGTGTGTGTGTGTGTGTGTGTGTGTGTGTGTTAATTGAAGAAACCTCTCATGGCACAAGTATCTCTCACACAACACATGCACTGTCTTCATAGCCTTAGTTCAGCAGTAAATCCAAAACAAGAAATCAACCAACCAGTCAATGCCTTGTGTTTATTGAGTGGTGTCTTTAGCTCTGTCATCTACATGACGTTTTTAGTCTCATGCAGATGAATTGCTACCTCTAGGTGGCTTAAAAGGATAGATTGTTTTCCAAGGAATGTAGGTCTTGTCACATCAGAATCATAAGGAATAAATGGATATTCAATTCAAGAGAGTAAAACAGTATTTTAAGTTTTTAAGTAAACACAAGTATTTTAAGTTTTTGAGTAAACACAAGTATTATAAGATTAATTCTTAAAGGCTTAGTTTTAGTAAAAATAAAAGTGTTTTTTTTTTTTTAAAATAAAAAATAAATAAATATTAACTTGAAATTCATTCTTATATCCCCACAGTGGGGAAGACTGGGTGGACACATATGTTGTCCATCATGAGATGCAACGTGTCCACTCTTTCTAAGCTTGAAACCATTTGCGTGATGCATATTCATAGATAAGGCAAATCTTTCAATCAATTTTGAAAAAAAAAGCATCTATCCTGCATCCCATGCTTCATGCCTGTTGATGTTATGTTAGTCTTTTTTGTGTGCCTAACATAGGAATTGTCATTCTTATATTCGAGGATGTGTATAAATACATAATATTGAATTAAAACTTTATCTGTTTGGAATTCCTGTATTCCTACATATATATACTGGGTGGCCCATAAGTCATAAAGAGGTTTAAAATGTGAATAACTTGTTTAATTATTAATTTTTTCATTATTTTTTTCAGTATTCTAAAGAATGTTTGGGACATTAATCATGAAAAAGTTTACAACCCAACAACACTAACCAAAATCGTGCAGTTTTATTTTGAAAATCAGCATTTGATTATTCCAATGCAAATAACATATTGCCACCATTTTAATGTC
This sequence comes from Typopeltis vanoorti, assembly GCF_054136105.1. NCBI lineage: Eukaryota > Metazoa > Arthropoda > Arachnida > Uropygi > Thelyphonidae > Typopeltis > Typopeltis vanoorti. The sequence goes on along the minus strand of NC_143570.1, from coordinate 61,703,707 downwards.
AGAAATACTCCCTCGGACACAATGATTCCTCACTTGATTAAATGTTTTCAGCAAGAGAGTTCCGTAAATGACTTGCCATGATCTGGGAGACTCATTCAGCCAAGATAGAGGAAAACATTCATTGTGCGCAGGACAGTATTGAAGAACCAAGAATGTCAACTTGAAGATGCTCTGGCCAACTGGATGTGTCTCGGATGTCACTGCAGCACATTTTAAATTATTTATGCCTGTTCCCATACAAGATCCAAATGGTACAGGAATTAAAACCGATAGATTATCGGCAATACGCAAATTTTGCAGTCTTCTTTCAATGGCTAGATAAGAAAATGACTTTATCCGTCACCTGATTGTTTGATGAGGCTCACTTTCACCTCAGTGGTTTCGTAAACAAGCAGAACTTCAAGGTTTGGAATTCGGAGAATCTGAAGGTTGTTTACCAACATGAATTGCATCCCCTTCAAATGTACAAGGCATTATTGGGCCTTACTTCTTTCAACATTCTAATAGTAATGCAGTGATGTCCACTGGGAGAATATTGGGCTGTGATTGAAAATTTTGTATGCCCTAAGGTAGAGGATAGACCCAAGACATGGTTTCAGCAAAATGAACCCACTGCCCATAACACTAGAGTCACAATGGAACTGCTAAGGCAAATTTTTGGTGAGCAAATAATTTCAAGAAATCTGCAATTAATTGGCCACCATATTCTCCATATCTGACTGCTCACTTTTTCCTATGTAGTTACCTGAAGGAAAAGGTGTATGTGGACAAGTCCCAGACAATCCAGGGTTATGTGTTAACATCTTTGTGGGAAGTTTGAGGTATTGAAACCACGTTATAATATGAATAAAGAGTTTATTAAAGGTAAGCAATTAAAATCTGACAAGTTTCGTACGTCATAAGACTTGCATCATCAGGCATAGTCGTACATGAAAGTTTTACACAACAAAAGCCTATTATCAATTAATTATACATATTAGATGTTTGATAACATCACAATTGCTAAATGTGATTGATAAACGAAAATACAAATGATAAATTCGTTACTGTATGCGTGTTGGAATATTGCTAGTTGTTGCTATCACGCTTGCTGTATCCTAGGTCCATGGCAGTTAAATTTTTGATGAAAGCAGACCATACTTGATGTAAAATTAAGCCTTGATTTTTGTTGCATTGTGTAGGGATCCTAAGCATTTGTGAAGCTTCTTTAAATTTTCTTTTGAAACAGTTATCATATATGGCATTTTTGTTTGTTGGCAGAGTACTTGATGTGGAATGCCAGCCTTATTTATGCTCTCTTCTTTTTTCGATGCCTGTTATGTGTTCAGACATGCAGATCTCTCACGACCTTCCTGTCTGGCCTACATAACAAATGCCACAAGAGCAATGAATCTCATAGATGCCTGGTTTTTTTCATTGGGTGATGTGGAGGTTTTGGTGGATGTAGGAATCGTGATTTTTTTGTAATGGTAAAAAAGCCACTTTTATATTGCACTCGTGGAGCAGTGCAGCCCACTTTGTCTGTAACATTCTTGATGTAAGGCAGCATGATTGCATTCTTGAAATCATGTTTAAGTAAGGGAGATGTATTAAGAATTTTTCTGATCATCTTAGGTTCAAAACCATTATGTCCGAGGTTCTGTTTCAGGTTGTGCATTTCTTCATTCCTTTTAATTGATATGTTGTATGCCCTGTCTTGTAAAGTTTAATTATGCCTATCTTTTGCAATGGATGGTGGTGTGAAATATCATTTAAATACATATAGCACGTGTGATACCACAGAACATGATAGCAACAACTAGCGATGTTCCAACACGCATACAGTAACGAATTTATCATTTGTATTCTGGTTTATCAATTATATTTAACAGTTGTGAAGTTATCGAAAACATCTAATATGTGTAATTAATTGTTAATAGGCTTTTGTTGTATAAACTTTCGTGTACCACTACCCTTTATGATGTAAGCTTTTACGACGTAGAAAACTTGTTGGGTTTTAATTGCTTATTTTTAATAAACTCCTTATTTGTATTATAATGTGGTTTCAATACTGAAAAATTTCCAGAGAACTGCTTAACCACAACTTATGTGTATAACATTAACAGCTGTCAAAGTACAAGACATGGAAAGGACCTGTCTTTGTGAAGCCAAAAATGAAAGGCATTTATGTGATGAGGTTTTTCATAATTAATTTTTTTAAAATCTCCAGGTTCTGTATTTTATTATAACAAAAAAAAATTAATAAAGTTATTAAATGTTTAAACCCCGTCATGACTTATGTGCCACCCTGTATATTTAGTCAAGAATAATTATTATTAATCTGTTAAATTTTGAATAAGTATGGACACATTTGTTTTGCAATGAAGAAAAGATTTATCAATATATAAAGGTTACTTATAATGATTTTTTATCTGGTGTGAATTCAAAATAGTAATTTTTATTTCAAATTGCAACAGTTGCCATTAAAAGTGTGTTAAAATATTTGTTTTGATTACAGAAACTTTAAGGTAAAGTTTCTGCAAGTTCATTCATTAGTTTACTACTTAAGTTAATTTAGCCAACTGAAGTAATCTTATTTCATTTCAGATGGTTACAGAACTGAAAAAAAGTTATGCAAGCAAGAAGATGTTGATATGCGAATTTTACCAGAAGCTGTCTTGCAGCATTCTGTATCACCTAATCATAGACAAGAAAGCACAGAAAGAAAGAGCACTTCTTATAAAGAATCAGACAAAAGCAGAGATGACCAAAGCAGAAAAAGATATAGTAGTACAAAACATTACAGAAGTACAGAATATAAAGCAGCTTCCAAGAAAAACAGTAATGACAAATATAGGAAAAACTATTCCAGAGGATGTGACAATCTTTCTGAGAAAGAAGATTTTAATTCAAAACTGCAAGAACTTATACAGCATTCAAAGAAACATCATTCACATGAAGAAAAGTCAGGTAACTTAACAGCACAAACTTCAGCAAAGAGAAATTCCAGTCAATCAGAAATTAGTAATCATGAATTTTTTGATGTTTTAATGAAATCGCATCCTTCTAAGGCAAAAGATACTGGAAAATGCCATGAAGTATCAGAAGCCTTTAAATATGTACAGTCAGATTACCAAAGTAGAATTCATTCTACCTCTCAAGTTATTGCAGGAGACAGTCACGAGCAGTTTTATAAGCACAGTAGTGTTAATCATCCGCTAACTAATTCTTATGTTCCTACATCAGTAAATTCATTTCAAGATGCATCACAGGAATTATATGGGAAAGGAAACACAGTATCACATGAAGGTTATAGCAATGTTAACCTACTGTACCAAGCACATTATCCAAGTATTGATCAAAACATTCCTCTATCAGTACCAGAGAGTGGCTCACATCAGTCAAATTTGGTCACAATTCCACTTGAGGAAAATACTTTATCTATGCAAAATAACATGGATGCATCAGTAAATCAGCTCGATGTGAATGAAAATAGTAATAAGATATTTGCACAAAAGCAAGTTAAAAAAATTATTTATACTGGCAGACAAAGAGTTTTACGAGAGCTTCCAACTCAAGAGGCCAAATTATATGATGTGAACAAACAACAAATTCCTTCTGTACCAAATGATTCTCTTCATTCGTCTGGGACCAGTAATGTGGAATCACCATACAGCTCTTATAATGCATGTAACTATGGCATTGAGGAAAGTTCTGGTGTTCAGCAGACACAGAAAAAGAAACGCAATTTTAATTGGCCAGAGCTAGATCTCCAAAATAAAAAGCCACAATCTAAACAACAGGCTGCAAATATTGAAACATATTTTGCAACTGACCGTTCAAAATGTTCTTCCATTCAATCACATAATTCACTGGCATTTCAAAATAATAGTAATTCCAGTTTTTATGTTAAAGATCAAGATGATAGTGATAAAGATAAGCCTGAAAATGACCAAAATGCCAAGGAATTGCAGGATATTATATTTAAGCAGTGGTCTCAGAAACTTGTTGAAATTTCTGCTCCAAAGAAACAAAAAGTTAGTGAACCCTTTAGTGGCAAAAAGTATGAAGAAGAATGGGCAAAATTTTACCAAATGAGGTGCTCCCAACTGCTAAAAGCAAAGAAAAACCCACATGATTATGATTTTGAAGGAGAATGGATAGAGTACTGGGAAAATCTTATTAAAAAGGATGATACTGAACAGAAGAGATATTCACCCTCTATTCCAACAGGTTCATCTACTGTGTATTCATCATTTGCAGAAAAATCATTTCAGAAAAATAATGAATATCCAGCCAAAAATTTTATATCTGGAGAATTTACTTCTAGAAAAGATAATTTAAGTGATAATTGTAAACCGGGTCAAGAATCAACACCTGTTGGAAAATATTTTCACGTTATTCAGGAATCTGCACATAACAAGATGAATATGCAGTCTAGCATTAATGAATCTTCATTTGATTTTTCAAATAAAACCAATGAACAACCATTGAGAAGTGAACCACTCAGAAATCCCTCTGCACTGCAGAAAGAAAGCATATACCAGGATAGAAATCATAACCCATATACTAATCTTTTAACTTCCTCTGCCACTGATTGTACCAACTCTGTTCTACAGTGGAAAACAAATCCATCACCTGATCTCACTACTGTATCATTTGGAAAATATGGTGGAACTCCAAATTTGGATATTCAGATTACTCGGTATTCTGACCAGCTTCCTGATGTTTATCGTAAATATTCTGATGAATATAGGAAATATCCTGCTGATGTTTATAGTGAGAAAAACTTGCAGAATTTTCAGTCTCAGAATTCAGGAGTGAAGCAGAATCTGTTTTCTGCTAGTCACTCAATGACCACCAGTACACCAGTAAATAAGCTGACTTCAGAAAATTATAATATACCACAGATTTCGAAGATCCATAATAATAAACAAGATCCAGAACAAGTGAGAAATACAGGATACAATCAAAATCGCTCAACATGTGACTCTTCATTACCTAATACATCTAATGCTTCATTATTAAACAAAATATATGGAAACTATGATAGCCATAATTTGAATAATTATATTAGCAAATCTTCAGAACATCATATTGATGTGTCTACTAAACAAGATCCACAAAGACTTCAGGCTGAAAAATCTGTCATTCAACATAATCCTTATCTTTCTGTTGATGAATTAAGGTCCAGTGCATCACTTTTGAACACATCTTGTGTTTTACCAAATCATAGAAATCCAGAATCCCATGTACCATCAAGTAAATTAACAGTCTCTCCTTTGCTTCAACACATTTCAAGCCAGACTCATATGCCATTGGGTGTAAAAACACTTGACACAAGTTCTTCAAGATTTAAAATTTTTGAATTACCTCATATCTTTAAGGAATCTTCACTGTTATCCCAGCCAAGATCAGGCATTAGCAATACTGAACCAACTCAGAGTTCTCATTTATTCCCTTCAGTTTCATCTCAGTCTGGATTAAGATATGGTGGTCGTGACCTCAGCTTTCAGTCATTTTCCTCTTTTTCTCCACAGTCAAATTCAAGGTTAAACAGTGAACCTTCTTTGGATTTTTATGTTGCAACCCCTAATATTTCTCAGTCAAATTCTTCAAATTTAATGCACTCAAGTTTGCCTGGAAGCTATCAATCTGGATCATCTTCTGATGCTTATTTAGAAATTCAGAAATATGAGAAATCATCATACCAGGATAAACCATCTTCAGTGAGATCTTCAGATGTAGTTAAAGAGACAGCCTCATTAGTTCAGCGTCTTGCTGCTGTGCTGACTAAATTTGGATTAAGTCATCTACCCCAAGCAGAATTAGTGGAAGTGCTTCATCATTTGAATACTGTAATGACACATGGACCTAAAGAGTTAACAGAGGCACAAATTATTAATACCCTTCACAGTTTTGGTTATATTAAATAGTACTTTGGAATTTTAAAAAAAAAAAAATGTATAGTACTGAAGGTAATTGTCAGAGTTGTGAACAATATGAACTGTCTTATCAGCATTGAAGTACTTTTAAGATGTATATGTTATGAAAGTAATTGCCTTTGTAAAGCAAATGTACCTATTAAAATAGCAAGATCATGATTTTGAAAGTACCTAAAGCATTAAATGATTTAACTCATTAAATAAACATGCAAATTTATATTGTACAATTAAGCTTTTGCCAGCTTTGTTTTCTTACATAAATGTTAATTTTTTTTAAACTACTGGTATCACTTAGCATGCACAATACTGTAGTGAAAAGCAGTATTTCATTAGAAACATTATTTTGATATTTGTTGATAATTCCAGTAAAAAGAGTATTCCTTTGTTTCTGATGCACTGATTGATATTAGAATGTATATTTCTTGAAGCAAACATGGGAGGTGTGTTGGTTTATTTCCACAACACATAAATGTAAACTAAAAATTTGTCTGTACTGATGAAACATTTGAATGTGTGTAATGTGTATACATGCTCACATAAGAAATAATTGATTTCAGAAGATGGGGAAGGGGTTTTTTTTCTGCTATCCCACACTGGTGTGCACTTGAATTGGTTGTGTTCTGTCACATAAACCCAAAATATACATTCTCCTGATAATCAGGAATCTTTCAGGCCAACGAGCATTTTCAGTGTTTTTCTTTACTAGATTTATATTTCATGTGATATTCTTGTAATGAAAGTAAGAATTGAGCAAAGATTGGCAGTATACTAAAAACATAATACAATTATTGCAAAGACTTTTTTTTTCATGACTTAAACCATCCGTTTATAATTTTCTGAATGTTATGCAATTAGAGTTAGTATGTTTTTTGTGGATTTCATTTATTTATGATTTTAAGCAGCAACATCATTTACATGTATATTTAATTATGAAAATTTACAAGGATAATCAGGGTAATTTTGGAGTATTGGAGAACTTTCCATATTTTCCTTTATCAAGCTAATGACATGAATTTCCTAGTTCAAATCAGGAAAGAAGGCACTAAATTATTATAAAATGTTAATAGCTATCTTCTGTTGCAGTGAGTTTTTGAATACATCGCTCCACTGACATTTATGAAAAGTTTCTGGTAAGATTTCTAAATTGACTAGCTACTTCAAATGATCTAGTTATTGGGAATGCATTGCAGTCCTTTATCATACTATGCATTCACTAATTGACGTCAATTTAAATTCATATGATTTTGAAGAAATTTCTGCATACCATCTTTTCAGCTATATTTATGCTGTTTGTGGAAGTGTTCATCTTCTCAGACCAAAGAGATTAGTGTAATCCAGTTCGCTGTGTGAAAGCATTTTGTGTTCACATTTATTTTCTCTCTGAAAAATACCTAAAACAAATATTTTGAGCTTGCTAGATGCCAAGCTGCCCATCCAGCTGAAAAAGGTCTATTATAAATAAGTCCCTTTATGCATGGATATGTAAGTAACTTCATAATAATCCTATATTCTTTTAATATTTGATTTGTTATTTTTATTTAGTTATATTATTTATTATTAGAATAATAATAAATAAATATGGATACCACTTATGTTAATTTATTGTTTATTTTTGTAAAATTTTCACTACATTTCATAACCATTTTCAATACAGTAGGAAGAGATAAAAACAGACACAATTAAACTGAAAGTGTGTGACATTATATGCACTATCAACTGCAGGAAGATAACTCCCATCTACATTATTAGAATTCAAGAAATAAAACTAAATTAATTAAATTCATTACAGTTTTTTGTGGTACACAGGGGAGGAGTATTAGTTAGGAAAACTTCCTAAAATTGAGAAGTTTAAGGAAATCATTTATGATTTTGGTTAGCATTATGAATGTGTGCTTTAGCTATCTTTATATAATCTTTCCAGAAGAAAATAACTTTTGTCCTTTAGTATTATTCCAGTGAATTGTATGCTTAGTAGACAAGGCATAGCCAGCTAAACCAGATATAAATTATAAAAATATATTTTCTTATTATTGTAATGTTTTCTACTTGCATCTCAATTTTCAAATTATTATTTATGATTATTATTTGTAAAGACAATCAAGTAAATGCTTGTGCTTTTTTTTTTTTTTTTCTTCAATTCCATCTCAATATCTGTGGGTTTTGTTTATGCATATAAGAAGAAATTGGTTTGATATATGTTATCTGAATATTTACTCCTGTTCTTGCATCTTGAATAATAGCATTTTTTTTTTTTTTTTAATTTTACAACATTAATTTCATGGGTATATTTTAAAAAGAATTTTTGTTTATTATTGGGGAAGATTTATGAGCCAGATGTCCTGCCCATCTCTATTTGGATGCTTTTACAATTTCTATTGCATTCAAGACTTTTGTCTACGATCGGATTCATTCCTTCCTCTTTTTATTCATTAGTGTTATTCCTAGGATGATTCTCTCCATTCTTCTTGCCATCATCAGTATTTGTTTTTCCATTTGTTTAGTTAGTGCCCAGGTTTCTTGAGCCATAGATGAGTACTGGTAATGTGCATTGATTGAATGCTTTACTTTTCAAGCAAATGGGCAAGTTATTTTTGAAGATATACTTCAGTTTCCCAAATGAATATCAGGCTTTCTATGTTCAGTATATTTATCATTTTCCTGTAGATTTTGTGCTGATTCTGAAATTAATACAATGTCATCTGCATATCCAAACTTGGTTAATTTTTCACTTTTTATTGTCATGCATGCCTTTGGAACTCCAGTTAATTGTTTTGAATCAACTCCTGAAGTGCTACTATAAAAATTTTAGGGGATATAGAATCTCTCTGTCTTATTCCCTTTTGTATAGGGATCTTGTTGCTTTCTGTTTGTTGTCTTATAGTTGCTGTTTCATTTTTGTATATTTCTTTTAACAGTTCCACATATTCACTTGGTATGGATTGATTTTCTAGAGTTTCTGTTATTGCAGAAGTTTAGATGCTGTCAAAGGCTTTTTCATAATCTATAAATGCTAAACAGAGAGGTGTTTTTTTTTTTTTGGCTCAGTGCATGTATATATGGTCGATTGTACTGAATTCCTTTTTGGAATTCAGCCTGCTCTACTGTTTGCTTTAAATCCAGATAAGGTGTTATTCTGTTAGTTATTGTAAGTGTTTTATACAGAACTGATAAGCTAATTGGTCTCTAATTTTTGGCTTCTTCTTTATCTCCTTTTTTTATAAATTAATGTTAATATTGAATTCCAGATTGTAAGTATTTTTCATTATCAATACATAAGTTGATGTTTGTTAGATGTTTTATTAATTCTTCACTAGCAATCTTTATTAACTCAATTTGGATTTCATCTTCTCCTAGAGTTTTTTCCATTTTTCATTTGGTATATAGCTTCATGTATGTCTTCATAGGTTACTGGTAGTTCAAAATTATTTTCAAAATTGGAGTTACTTCTGTTATTCTGTATGACTTTATCTGATTCATCTTTATAAAGTTCTTTGTGAAATTCTTCCAGTCTTTTGATCCTTTTGGATTTCTTGTTACTATATTATTCTTTTCTTTTGTTACTACTAAGTGTTTGTTTCCAATCATCAGGCTTCTTAATTATTATATCATCTACAAAATATAATTTTCTTTTTCAAACTGTACAGATAATATTTCTGTTATTATTAATTTTTTTTCTTTATTTTGAAAAAGTTCTGATTATGAATTGTTGATACAGGAAACCAAGTAAGTTGTCTATGGAAAAGCTCTCAAAATCTAGCTTATGGATATTTGATATTTCATATCACAGACTACTGCAACAAACTTTCCTGTATTGTTCACATGCCATTTATCAGATTAGAATATTAATTACCAACAGCAGTATTGTTTTCTTTGTGCTAAACAGTAATACACAATATTAAAGAAAAATCATATCATTTTTTACATATTAGGCCAAATGGCCTGTTATGTCCAAATGTCCAAGTAACTTTTTCTAGACAACTATTCTGTGTTAGTAATCTGCTATGAGTTTGCTGCATTCCCTAGCAAATGTATTTGCTTTGTAGGAGGGGGGGGGGGGAATCAATATTCTGATGAAGAAAATACCTTTCCATCTTTGTATAAGACTGGCTAACTCACATTCAGTTGAAATGATCTTATGAATATCCATGTATTTAAGATAGCATTCAAACCCAGGACTTTCCAGCATGTCATTCTGTGTTTTTGGGAACTTTGCTGATGATTATGACATATGGCATATCTGGAAGGAAGGGGATTCTTCAGAATTATTTGGTCCTCAGTAAAGAAACAATACCATAATAATAAATTTCACCAAATAAATGTTTTGTGAAATTATATAAATTAATTATGTAACACTATAGCATGTCTGTGAAAAATTTCATGTCATCTGGGTGAATTTTTATTTTGCCATTATATTGGCTAAAAATATCACCTTATTCTTTTTTTTTTTATTTTAATTAATTTGTATAATATAACCAATATCATCTTCGTATTGTGTGTAGTAGTGTATGAACTGATATTACAAAATAATATAATAAATGCATAATTTTATTCAGTAAAATATTATTGTTTACTGCTAAAACATCTTGATTTAAAAATAAAAAAAACACACGATAACCATCGCAATAAACTTATATTGCGTAACAGTACATTATAGCGTTGAGAAACAAGCAAATTAAAGAACAGCAATACAAGGTATTAATTTACCCATTAAAAATAGTTGCCCTGAGCTAGAAATCAATATTAATAAATAATATTAAAACTATTTTTGATGTTTACATAAAATGAGAATTTTATGTCAACAATCTCCCAAACTTTTGGGGAAAAGACAATCATTCCAATTCAGGTTAAGCTGGTGTAAAAAGGCTGTACAACTTTCTTTGAAAAGGCATTCATATTTAAAACTGTGTCGATGGAGAAGATGAGCCTAATTCCACCAGATACTGTGTTTACTGACAGTACTATGCTGTGCCAGACCAGACTTTTGAGGTTTCACATATTCAATGTAGTATTGATGTTCGTTAATTCTTTTTTCCACAGAATGGCCTGTTTGCCCAAAGTATGTTAATTAATTTACAAGGAATCTGGTAAACACAAGCTAAAGATAGAGGTGGGATTTCGTCTTTTGTAGATGTTAACAGATGAGAAATTTTGTAGATATTAACGGATGAGAAATGAGGAACGTATGCAGGAATAAGGTAATACTTCAAAATTCTACCAATAGATTCAGATATTAGAAATACAAGGGATCCCTTATATTTCTGGTAAAAGTCCGGTCTGGCACACAGTATCCAGTGGGATGAAGCTCATCTTCTCCATAGAAGCAGTTTTAAAAATGAACACCTTTTAAAAGAAAGTTGGGAAGGCCCTTTTACATTGGTCTAGCATGAATTGCAACGATTCTCTCTCTCTCAAAAGTTTAGTATGTTCTCATTTTATGTACTGTCAAAAATAGTTTTAATATTATTTATTAATAATAATTTTGATTTCTGTGGCAACCATTTTTAATTGGTAAACTGATTGCTGTATGTACTTTGTATTCCTCTTTTTTCATTTGCTTGTTTCTACTGTTATTACTGTGGTTATCATATAATTTTGTTTCATAGTTATGCCACAAGTACCTTTAACCCTGCAGAGGTCGTGGTTGATCTGAGATACAAACAAATTGTTTAATATAAATATTCTTACACATATCCAGTGTGTAGCTTGGAGGTCATCAGTAGCTGTACATGCATATATTACGAATGATATTCCACACTGTTTATGCGGTCAGTTTTGGTTTAACACGTGATATTTCATAGTAATTTGTATCTGAGAGATATCGTGACCTCCGATGTCAGTATAGTATTGGTTTGGTTGGGTTTTTTTATTTACCATTGAAAATGGCTGGAAAAATATATCGATTGGATAATCCATCAGATGTTGAAGCGATTTTGTTACTAGAGTCCAATGATGAGAATGATAGTCGAATGCGAAAGTGATATTTGACAGTAAATTGTATCTGAGAGATACCGCGAACTCCGATGTCAGTATATTATTGGTTTGCGTGTTGTTGTTGTTTTTTTGTTTAAGTTTTATCGCATTTTAGTACATACTAGTAAACTGTATCTCTCAGATAAACGCGATCTATGCTGCAATTTTTTCAACTCGACCTCCGCAGGGTTAAAGATTATATTTAAGATTCTTTTTTGTAATTATTTCCATCCATGAAAAGTTGGTAATGCATATAGTACTGTGGCTGGTGTAATTAGGTAACCTTGCTCTAGAGATCAAGACTTTTTCCAAGTCACTTCATATCTCCAGTAAAAAAAAATGGGGGGGGGGGGAATCTCACATCTTGGACATATTTAATTGGACATATAAAAATTTGTCTGCTGCTATCTAAAGACATGCAAACATCCAGGCTGCAGTGAGGTTCAAACCCCCTGTCTCTTAGTTGGAGAGCAGAAATACTATCTGCTTGGCCATTTCAGCTGTTTGCATTCAAGTTCTGACCATGCTATTAACAGAAGTTTTATGTTATCAGAAAATGTGCTAATACTTGGATGAAAACTACTCAATTTTATTCTTCTTTCAAATATTTAGTTAGTGTAATTGCAGACAACTAATTTTTTAAACCAGTAAAATAAATAGTTTTTAACTGGCAAACCATCTTGTTTTAAGGACTAATCATTCTAATTCTTTAAAAAAAAAAATTGATAATGTGTCTTGAACATGAAATAAATATTTTTTAATAATTTGACTTTTGCACCCTTCTAAGCAACATTGCTAAAAAGTTACATACTATATTAGTGATTAGAGAGATAAGAATTGAAAGAATAGAAAAGAAGCGAGTGCACTGGAAATTAAAAAAATTTGGAGCAGATTTGATAATAAAGCAAATACAAATTCTTCCCCTTTTCCCCCCCCCCATCCATTAATCCTCATTATTAACCATCATTATCTAATGATGGTTAATAATCGAACTAAGCAGTAAAGAGTTGCTGCTTAGTTTGATTTATATTTGGTGTATGCATGTATAGCTGTGAAATGTGATATTTATGTGAAAGGGATAAAAATAGTTACTAATTGTGTATTAAGGATGCAATCTCACACACAGAAGTGTAGATAGAGATAAAGATATCTATGTTATGGTTTGATGGGATTAGATAACCTGAGAACTATGCTCTAAATCTGGGGATCGCAAACTTTCTTTGTTCACAGCACCCTTAAGTGTTTCAGTAATTTTTTTCACAGCACTCCTTGGCTTTTTTTGCATTAGTAAAAAGCTAGTAAAGCATGTCTTGATATTGATGCTTGTTTAAAAAATGTACCGTTTTGTCCGATTTCAAGCTGTGTGCTGCAGCTCACAGTTTGGGAGCTACTGCTCTAAAGTCCAAACATTGTCTTTTTTTCATGCACTTCAAAAAATAACATATGCAATCATTCCTAGTAAGTGGATTTATTTCTGGCCCTACCTAGAATATTCATAATCATATATTGATCATTTCATTAAAAAAACAAACTACAATATGCAGAAATTACTTTTATTACTCAAAACGCTTTTTACATGTTATGAAAAACATGCTTTTTTTTTACAACTCATGATAGGTTGTAACCTATTAGTACTATGGGGCTAAGTTTTTTTAATTTTTATCCTTATATATTGAATTTTTTGCATCATCTGAAAATCCTGTTAGTCTATAGAGACCAAATATGAAATATTTTGCCAATTTAGCTGAAGGATAGTCTCTGCTCCCCAATCAACAGATGTGAGTTCAAATCCCACTATGGCATATATCTTCACAAATTTCTTTAGATAAAAAATTAATTTTTCATCACCCATTGCAAGAGCACTGCTCTGCTTATTGGAAACCAGAAGTACTTGGGGGGAAAAAAAAAATTTTACAAATAATAAATTTAATAAAATTTATTAATAAGTTATATTAATAATAATAAGAAAAATCTGTCTTTTAACCTTTTATGATGCCTAGATTACATTGATAATCTCACTCTGACTTTATTTTCATGTTACCTTTCTAGCACATCTAGAACTTCCTCAGGATCCTCTTTCACTCTCAGCAGTAAGTTACTCAAAACGTTTGAGTAACATACTGCTGTTTGAATGCTTGAATATTTGATCATACTAACCAGTTTGAATATTGTACAAATTCAAAATACACCTTACATGTGAATGGTTATATTTCAACTTTTTTTGGGGGGTGGGGTAAGGATTGAACCATAAATCCTTTCTAACATTTTTTTTTTTTTTTTCATTTGTATGGGAGATGGCAGTCCAACTGACAGCTCATCTCTTCTTGATGACTCACTTCACTCTTTATTATAGATGGTGCATTTCTACTTGTCTTTCTTGTTGGTGGTTTTCATGTGTGGAATTGATATTATTGATAAAACACACACTCAGACACTATGAAAAATTCCATTTCTTATATTCATATATCTTGTAAATATTTATTTCACCATCAGAAATTTGTTATGCTGTCTAAAGCAAATTTCTAATCTACTGTGAGCTATTCAGTTGCTAATGAAATAGTGTCAGATTAGGATTTCAGTCACTTTCCTCTTTTGCATATGAGATGATTGAAATTTTCATGCTTAAATAGTAATTGGCAGAGTATCTGGTGCAGCTGCTGTCTTGTTGTGACCAGCTGCAGAGCTTACTGATTTGTAGTAAGTATCATATATTGTTATGTAGCCACATATTGTTCCTTTTCCAATCATGGTAAAAGATATTTTTGCAAGAATAATGTTTTATGCTCTCTCTCATACACCTTTTAATAAAACTGCTGTTTTTCGCACTAACAAAATGCAACAAAGATATAAAAAATATTTTTACTTTTAACTTCACCAGGCAGGCATAAATCCACTTACCTTCAGTGGATAATACCTTAATGTGATTATATTTAATTAGTCTTTTAAAACAAACAAAAAAAATCAACAGGATTTCATCCTTTAATATCTTAGACACTCAATTGTAAAAAAATTAGATTATAAAGTTTAACATTTAAAAGAATAAATGAATTGTGCCCAAATATTATTATTCTTAATGCATTTAAAATAAAAATAAAAAACTGCCAAAGAAATGTAATTTAAATTTTTGTTATCTTAAATATGCATATTTTTTGAACCAAAATATTTAAAAAACAAAATGAAATACAGTATTTGCCCATATTAGTGATTGCTTTCAAATAAGACCTACAAAGTTATGCTTCTTGTGTGTTTATTGTATAAATAGTCTTTTATTGTCCAGTGTGCGAAATATCAGCAGATGCAAAAGATGCTAGTGATTAGGAAGCATCTTATTTTTTTTTTTTTCCCTTATGAATAAAGCCTATGAATATACACATCGTGAACATTTAATGTCAGTCCATATAATCAATCAAGATTTTGCAATAATAGTGTTATGTTACTTATTTATTTTTATTATTTTTTTTTTTTTATCATCTGAAGCTGTTTGTTATCCCAAGACTCAGCACAACTAAGTTTTACCATTTGAAATATGTAGATTGTATTTGTGTTAAGTATTTACGTAAATAAATCACAATATTGTATCATTCAGTATATTTTGTTAATGTTAATTTGTTGTTCATTATGTTTCCATTTCATGTCTTAATTTATTTTTTGTAATATTGCCAGCTCTTAGTTAGGCTTGTATGATTAATTGCTATTAATTGTAATATTTTTACTTACAACAGGAGGACTACATATACTATCAAACTATTCATGGACAGTGCAAAGTCATCTTTTCAAATAATGAAGCGCGTTTTAAAATGCATTTTCTTGTTTTAAAAAATACTTGCTCATGTCCAAGTACAATTATCACTAGCTCGTATTCAGGGCCGGCGGAAGCGGGCTTGAGGATGCCGCTACGAAGGGGGCGCCATCGCCGGGGCACGGTTCATAAGTTCATTTTTAAGAAACAAAATTTTTATCATAAAAACAAAAAATTCTTAGAATGATCAATATTAAAATAAATAAGGCCGGATACACCGAATAAAAATTTAAAAAAATTGTATATTGCCGCCTCATTGATCTGCCGCTGTTTGCAATTTTGCAGCGAGAGCAGACGCTTGCCTGCAGAATGTTGTGTCTACTGCAGGCTATCTAAAGTGAAACGGTGAACATGCGCAGAAACGAATGTTCGTACAAAACATTTGTTGCTAGGTAAACCAGTCATATGGTACGCATCTCAGAAGGCTACTGACAGCGCAGTGCGGACTATTATTTCGTCTCTGTGTGGTGTGTAAAAATTTCTTGTGTGTATAAAATAGAAATAGAATCAAAAATTTAAAAAAATGTTATCGTGCACAAAATCGTAAGCGTCATGCTGCGAAAGAAGCAGATATTAAGAAACAAACTGGGGCTCTTAATAAATTTGTTAAAATATTCTGATGCAGATTGTAACTCGATACATCAGAAATCAGAGTTGATGAACCGTGCACATCATCCAGTTTGCATGAGAGTACTATTGAACAAGATGCATGATTTAACTGAAAAACAGAAGATTTAGTTGTAGTTGACCACGAAACTAACATATTGTTGGTCTCTGTAAATTTAGAAGATCCAGGTGAATGGGGAAATATTGATGAAAAATTACGAGTTGTTTTAATTGAAATCGAGCCTGTTCAAAAGAAAAATATAATATATCCCAGAGATACATATGGTCCTAAATTTGGCGACACGTATTATAATAGAACAATGGAAACCGGCAGCTCGTGCCAAGTACATAGCTCATTTATTCCGAAACTTTAAATTCTGTTTTTTGCTTTTGTTGCAAACTTTTCGCACGTACTGAATCATATAGTCTTGTAGAAGGTAATAACGATTGGAGAAATGTAAATACAACTTTGCATAGACATGAGACTAGTTTAACTCGCATGAAAAATTTCTTAAAATGGAAGGAACTTGATAAAAATTTAAAAAACAAAACTACTATTGATTTCCAGACTCAAAGCATGTATGAAATGGAAAAGAAACATTGGACGAGTGTTTTAGAACGCTTGATTGAAATTATAAACTTCCTTGGTAGCCAAAATTTAGCTTTTCGCGGATCACCTGATAAATTATATGAAAGGAATAACTATTTTTTTTTAATTAGTCGAACTGTTTGCGAAGTTTGATCCCGTTATGGAAAATCATGTCGAAAGGGCCCTACAACGAAAGAATACACTATTTGAGTAAAGACAGTCAAAACGAAATATTGAAAACTTTAAGTAATGCAATCAGGGATACAATTTTAATATCAATTCGAAAATCTAAATATTATTCAGTAATTTTAGACTGCACACCTGATGCAAGTAAAACAGAACGAATGACCATTACTATTCCCTTTGTTTCCTCTGGCAATGGAATTGTCAAGATCATGGAAAACATTTTAGGTTTTGCAGATATATCAGATTCCACAGGAAGTGGTTTATGTGCAACAATAATGGAACATTCCCATTGAAGACATGCGAGGTCAAGGGTATGACCTCGGGGCAAATATGAAAGGGAAAAAATATGGGCTCCAAAATTTGCTTTTGAACAAATATCCTCGAGCTTTTTACGTGCCATGTGCTGTAAATTTAATCATTAACGATGCAGCCAACGTGAATGCAGATACAATTAGTTTCTTTGCAATTATTCAAGAAATATACAATTTCTTTTCATTCTCTTACAAACGTTGGGCAATCATTTTAAGGCTCGTAAAAAATTTAACATTGAAACAGCCATCAGAAACGCGATGGGAAAGTAAAATTAATGCAACCCGCTCTCTACTCAGTTTGGAGAAATTTACGATGCACGTTTTGAAATTTTAAAGAATGAAAATTTTAATAAACTCAGCATGAAGCAATTATTTGCTTCATGCTGAAATTATGTGCTAAAATAAAGGACTGCAAATTTATTTGCTCTCTTATAACTTGGCATGATTTAACAGAATAAACCCTGTGAGTAAAATGCTTGAAGACAAAAATATGAACATTACACTTTCTTTAGAATCTGTCGAAAACTTAAAAATATTCTTACAGGAGTATCCATCAGATACAAATTTTAAAGAAGTTCTAAAAACGGCAAAAGAACTGAGTGAAGAGGTGGATGGAGAACAAGAATTTAAAACGTACGGAAGTTCGACGACGAAAGAACACACGACAATTGGACTGCGAGCATCATGACGAAACGCCACAATCGCCAGAAGATAAATTAGAGTGAATGTGTTTTATACACTTCTAGACGCTGCCATGTGTTCGTTTAATACGTTTTGAACAACTAAAATCATATGATAATTTCAATTTCTTGTATAGATTACTACAACTTAATAACGAAGATTTACGAAAAAATTGTGACGATTTAGAGATTCTCTTGAAGGACGGCAACAATAAAGACGTAAATGCAATAGAACTATATGACGAGTTATGTGCTTTCCGGGATATTTTTCGGAAGGATAATTTAAATATTCAAAACCCTTTCGATATTCTTAATTTTATTGTGTCCAATAATTTATCTTTCCCTAACTTTTCAATTGCTTTAAAAATACTATTAACCTTACCTGTTAGTGTAACGAGCGGAGAACGTTCCTTTTCCAAGTTGAAATTGATTAAAACCTACTTAAGAACAAGTATGTCACAAAATAAGCTTGTTACTTTGGCGTTAATAGGTTGAAAATGATATATGTGCGGAATTAGACGTTAAGACCATTATTTCCAATTTTGTGAATATGAAATCAAAAACCCTAAAATTTGAATTAAAAAAATTTCAAGTATATTTATGTAATTTAATTTATTTTCTGTTATTCTGGTGAAGATTTTATTTTTCGAATACTTATATTACATGTTCTAATTATTTCTGAATTCTTTTCTTATTTTCTCATCTATCTTGAGTTTCTTTTATTTTCCTAAAAGATAGTTCCACTTATAAAAATTAAAATCTTTTTACAAGTTACTAAGAATTTACTAACACTACTTCTTCCTAACATGGAATTTAGGCCAAGTGGCCTGTTCCGGTCTCATGCCATCTCTTTCTTGGTCTTCCGATTCTTATTTTGTATCTGTATATTTCTGGTAGTCTGCTGTTGTCCATTCTATTTAAATGTTCTAGCCATTTTTGTTTATACTGTCTTATGTAGTAATTAATTGGTTTTATTTTCAGGGATTGTAAGGTTTCTTCATTTGTTTTGTAGTCCCACTTGGTATATCCAGCTGTTTTTCTGAGGAACTTCATTTCTGCTGTTTGAATTCGTTTTTCATCTTTCCTTTTCATTGTCCATGTTTCACTTCCGTATAGTAGAGTTGGTTTTGACAAGACATTATATAGTCTGATTCTAGTGTGTTTCTGTACTAGGGATGGGTTAAATATATTATTTATTATGCCATTTACTTTGACAAAGTTTGATATTTTAGTGTCTGTCTTTTTCTTCTTCGTATGACAGATCACATCCCAAGTATCTGATAGTATTTACTTCTAATATTTTACCGTCTATCACTATTTCACTTCTTATTGGGTTTTCTCCTTTGAATGCCATTATTTTTGTTTTTTCTTTAGATATTGTCATATTATATTGCTTTGAGATATCATTTAATGATTTTAATGATCTTTGTAAGTCATCTTCTGATGTAGCTAATACTATTTGATCATCTGCAAATAGTAGTGTATCTGTCTTCATTTACGGGATCATTTGTATACCAAATGGGTTATGCTATTTCCCGATTGTTATAATTTTATTTATATATATATTGAAAAGCAGAGGTGAGAGGGTACATCCTTGACGTACTCCTCTTGATATATCTTTCCATTCTGAGATGTATTCTAATTTAACTGCTATTTTATTTCCTATATATATTTATTGAATAGATTGTAAAAGTTGGTTTGGTATGTTTAAATTGGTTAATATTTTAAACAATTTTTGTCTACTAATTTTGTCAAAGACTTTTTCATAATCATAAAGGCCACGTGTGTTTCTTTTTGAAATTCTCTTCTCTTTTCTATTAATAATTTTAAAGTAAAAATTGGATCTATGCAGGATCGGACTTTTCGGAAACCATTTTGTTCTAGTAATTTGTTTTCTAAAATGCTGCTTAGTTTCTCTTTTAATATTCCTGAATATATTTTATCTGTATCAGCAGGCTAATTCCCCTATAATTAGTATTTTGTAAAATGCAAAAAAAAAATTTTAACTTTAGTTCAAATAAATTTTAACTTTAATTAAAATTCATTTTTTTAATTTTGTTAGCGATTCGGTTCTGTGAGAAGGCTGTAATCCCTGTATCATTATATTCAACGATTAAAGTGAAGTGGCTTTATCAAAATAAAGTGAAGTGGCTTTATCAAAATTTGCTTTACATTTGAGAATTTTTTGAATATTCGGGTTTTTAACGATTATCCTGCCTAGTCAACACCCCACCCCCTTGTTCGTTACACTTAGCGAACCAACGTGTGGCTGTTCTCTCAAAATGTATTTAAGAAATTTCAAATTTTTACTATCGTAAAAGAACCACAACGCCCGGATAGTTACAGGGGCGCTTAGATAGAAATTGCATGCTGGCGGCAAAGACCCTAGCGCCAGCACTGCTCGTATCATATATTTTGAGCTCTGAAAAAGTTTGGTTTTCATTCAGTAATTAAAGTACTGCATTAAAGCTTTTCTTCTGTTGTGTATAGGTTCTTTATAAAATAAAAAATATAATTGTTTATATGAATGAAATATTTTGCATGGGCAAAGATGAGAATCATATATGAAACAAAGAATTGGGTGTATGCTTGGGCAAAGATGAGAATCATATATGAAACAAAAAGAATTGGGTGTAAGTGGCTTTATCAAAATTTGCTTTACATTTGCCTGACCACAGATATATCCAAGTGGCCTAGAACCTTGCTTGTCTGTGTACCATTTATCATCTTGGTTTTGTTTTTGCATTTATTTTTCAGTTGTGTTAAGTTGACAAAGAGACAGAGACAGCAAAATGTGTACTGGATTTCTCTGAAATGTGTTGCATACACTTTCAAGGGAAACTTTGAGGATCAAGAAAAACAGCTGGCGTTATATAAAAAAAAATGTTTTCCAATGTGTTGAACAAACGAAGAAATGAACTCAAAGTAAAGAAGTCTCTTCATTTTGCTAATTATGGGACTTAAACCAAAAAAGCCATTTCAGAGATTGCTATTTTTGCCTGACCAGTGTGTAAGTCTATAATGCTATAAATAGAAAAGACAGTCGTTGGCATTTACGAGTTGCCCTAGCATGGACCTTTTAGGAGACATTAACGCTTTGCCCAAGCGTCCATATATTCACCTTCTATTGGTCCATTTTTATAAGGTTTTACTGGCCTGACAGCTGTTTCAAAGTGGTTGGTTCTCTTCAGAGACCGGTGTTTAAGTAAAGGGCCTCTCTAAAAATTGGGCGATCCCCCGGACCACTCACCGAAAGATCGTCAAACTCAGCGTTGGTGCACTTAGTGACAGGCTCACCCTACCACTGAGGAACCGCTCATATTCCAGGGGAAAGCACCCACCGACGTGACCACGCCAGAAAGCACTTTCCCCGGAGACTCAAGGCAACTCCCCCTCATCGGGAGCGAAATTCCGGAAGAAACTAACTCTCGGGCGGTGCGTAAAGAATTTACTAAAATAAAGAGCCAAAAGGCTTTATTTTGGCGATGCAAAAATATATAAATTAGCGGATATTAAATCCAGCATTATTTCAAAGCCGAATGCAGAAACTGAAAGTTTCGTACGAAATTTGACCAGAGCTTACGGGAATACACCTAGTCTGAGGAGAACCAACCAGTTCAAAACAGCTCTCAGGCCAGTGAATCAAAATAGATCAATAGAAGGCAAATATATGGACGCTTGGACAAAGCGATCATGACAATATTAGATCCGCGCTAGGGGAAACTCGTAAATGATGGCGAGTGTATTCCTGTAAGCTCTCTGGTTAAATTTGACCCAGAATTCCATACTCGAACCATTACCCATAATGCACCACTAAAACCAAACAAAAAGAGGGTGCTCACACAACTCATGCATCCAGGATACAACTGAAGTCACCGATGCCCACTACAATTATATCATGAAGCTGCATCTCAAAAATGACGTCGCTCATCTACTTCAGATCAATGACATCACTTATCTATATCTAAATGATGACATTTATCTACATCTGATAAGAACATATAGGGATGACAGTGACGCCATTTACCCTACCCCTATTTGGTTCATAGTGACCGAACATCTTCATACGCTGTTCGTCTGTACATTTTATCAAATTATCGCAAAAACTTTTCTGGGATAACAGAATTTAACTTGGTAGTTTGTTCCATTTATTTTAAAGCTCTCCTTCCTCTTATCCAATCTTATCTTTTTCTGCTTCCCAGCAACTGCTGTTCGAAAAACTCTTAACTAACATGTATGTCCGTTACGAAGATTGAAAGCAGAATTGCCATGTTGATATTTTTATAGACAAATTTGGACTTTTCGGAGGTTACTGGCCATATTTATATTTTTGGCCACTTTTTGCCTTTTATGAAAAATTATTTACTTTCATATACTTTCCTTTAAATCTAGCTCTTTAAATTTTCTGGCGGAAGTTTCTTGTGGCTGTTATCAAAATGATAATAGCATGCTATGATTTAATATAATATAGTAATGTTTAATATAATATAAATAATCTAACATTTATGCGATGAAGACGGTTCAGAGTGGAAAAGTACAATAATATTTAGAACATGTAGCGAACGGACTAGCTTGTTTGCGGTGCATAATATTCGTCCTTACTCTATCAAGCTATTGTTTTCCCATGTGTATATAGAAGTGAGTACGAATTTCAAAGATTATCAATAACCCCTAAGCCTTGGTATGCTGGTGACCGGATATATATATTATATTTAAAAAAAAAAAAGGAACAGTAGTGTTCATGGTTTCAAAAAAAAAAAAATAGTAAACTTTCTGTAAACTCTATTGTTGCACTCTGAAAAGTCAATTGTATAATTTTACTCATCACGAAACTTGTAAGCATAAATTTAAAACTATTGATTTGAAAACGGGAACAACATAGGCGTTAGCTGATTTTTTTTATTTGAAAACCATACTCTCGCTTCTTTTGTGTCTAAAGGAAACTCAGAATCATGAAAAACATCGGCTGAAAGTAGTCAGCAGCAACAGTTACTTGTCAGTGTACAATGATGGATGCTGTTGTTTGAATGAAGTAAGAAAAGATCATGGAAAAATTTGGCGTTCTTGAAAGTATAAAACTGCACCAGGCTGAGTGCACTCAGATAATTAAAGAGATGGTTAGTGCAGCATCATTGGCAGCTTTGAAAGAGGATGTAAAAGGTAAGTAGCTACTCATATTGCTATACAAAAGGACTTGCGTATAATGGTACGATATTTTTCTGAAAACATAGGGAATAAAACTTTTTTGGCCTACATCTCGAACCATCGGAAGCAGCGCAATCTTTTTATGACGCATTGAAGAGTGAGTTGAATAAATATGATATGAACTTAGAAACCTGCATTGGTTTTGCAAGTGGTGAAGCTACTTATATGGTCGAAAGTGACATTTTAGGGTGGACGCCAATAAAGAATATAGCACCCAATTGTGTGCAAATGAAGGGTGTTTATCATTCTTTGACAGTATGCATTCAACATGCTTTTGGAAAACTTTCATCTAGTCTTCGATCCAGTGGCGGCTCATGGCTTGAAATCGTGGGGGTGCTGCAACTTTCGAAATATGCATACACACTGTAAGTACAGTGTATACGTGTTTGGATAAAATATCAAAATTATGATAAAAAAAAATTTAAAAATTAAACATGAAAAAATATTGTTTATTATCGATAAAATTATACAGTTCAGTATAATTCAAAATTACTTAAAAATAAAATCCATTATCATAACCCCAATAATGTTCTAAAATAAAATTGCTTTTATATATCATAGTAAAACTATAACAAATGTTATGTCTTTAATTGTAATGTCCAAATATTTAAAGAGACGGAGTAAACACGATAAGCACTACGAACACTCTACTACTGGCGCAAACTGCATATAAACAACAGTGGAACTGCGCAACGGACAGTACCGCATTACGCTAATAGCTCGCATCTCACTATGGCATGCATATACTTGCGCGCGTAGCAATCAATATAACACTGGGGTAAATACAGTCCTGCTAGCGTCCTTCGCACTCCTAAGTGCTACAAGATGGATTTTTATTATTTTTTATACAAAATAAGTAAATTGTATAGGATTGTTGATGATAAAATTAAATATTACAAGCAAATATCAATAAATTAATATATTTATATATCGAGAAAAACTGGGGCTGCTCCAGTTTCGTAGTGCCTATGCACGAGCCGCCCCTGCTTGGATCGCTCATAACGGAGATTCAACTTTGGTTCTCAAATAGTGAAACATTAAATCCAGAAACTGGGTCTGAAAGTCATTAACATGCACCCTTGCCATTTCAGAAGGCATCTAAGACTAGATGGCTTGTCAAAGCAAAAGTAATACTTAATATTCTACTAAACTGGCAAGAATTGAAAGCTTATTTTGCATCACAATTCTGTTTGAATAGATACAAATTACAAAACCAGAATGTTAAAAGCAATACATTGTGATAATATTAATCATCTCGATTGTGGGTTTACACCGATTGTAAGAGATTTTGAAGCTGTTAATGCAATCTAATAACATAGATTCCTGCAAACTATTTAATGAATTACAGTTACCCAGAAATATTCTTTGCAACAGAAGGAACTGAAAACGCTGCTTATGGACCAAACTTTAAGCAAGAAGTTGGTACTTATCTAAATGAAATTGAGAAGACCATATGTTAGCAAAGAATAAAGTAAAGTTGCTGACATAAATAGAAGATTCTGAATGTTCATTACTGAGGCCATTGACCAATTGAATTCCAGATTGTGTGATGCAGCTGAAGTATTCAAAAATCTTTCATTGCTTAATCCTGATATATAAAAGCAAACAGCATTGGGTAATTTTTCGGATTTGTCTATCTTGCATTTAGCTGAAATCAGTAATTTAGATGAAACTGAATAATATAGGATATTTAATGCAAAATGTTTGTGAAAACAATGAAATTTCAAAAGGTTACAACGACATGTTGGCTCGGTATCAATCCATACTAGAATATTAAGCACATGGAACTATATGTATTTAATTGTCTAGTCACGCCAGCGAGTAATGCTGTTGTTAAAAAGAATTTTCTCTTGTAACTGTTGTCAAAACACTACCAAGAAATAGAATGCAACCTTGATGCAGTTATTAGAATTAGAGCACGTCTCTTAAAAATCCAATACGTTTCAAGGATTTCACTGTTACAAATAGTATACGGGAGAGTTATAAATCAAACGCAATTCATGCCCATGACAGAGCAAAACTGATACTGCAGCTACTTCACCGTAAAGTATACAACTTGTCTTATGTCTTTCTCTTGTAATAGCCATAATACACTAGTGTCAAAAAAAAACTACGGACGGACACTATTTCTGAAGATTACAACCGCAAATTCAGAGGAATCAGCTTGTGGCGATTTATATAACTGAAGATTTCGAGTAGAAAGCAGGTACACATTAAGTTTTTGAATTGCGCACAAAGGGGTCACGTGGTAGCACTCAACAGGGCAAAAGGCTGCGCCACGCGAATTGTGTTTGAAGGAAGCTCTTTTCGGAATAAAGTTGTAAACTTGGATGTCTTGTAATGTCTCAAAGACATCATCTACATGATTTCATGCAGGGAAGAATTATTGGAAAGCTTAAAGATCACAGAATTATTGATATTGCCAGAGAGTTTGAAATCTCAAGTAGCGTTGTATCTAGGCGTTGTATCAGCATTTGGCCAATGGAATGTGTTCTAGGCGGTTGCTAAGAGATCTCTTCGCTCTCCCAAAGAGCACAAAGACAGATTTTTGGTTATAATAGCGAAACGAAATCGACGTACTATGGCAGGTCAGCTTGCAAGTCGGCTCCATTCAATAAGCGGATATCTCTGCAAACTGTGGCAAGGTGTCTGCGATAAGTTGGCCTAAACAGCCAAGGCTGTAGTCTGCGTCCTTTTATCCACAGCTCATCGAAAAAGCACGTTTAAAGTGGTGTCGCATCCATAAAAATTGTACAGGACTCTTTACAAATGAGAGTCGTTTTACCGATTATAGACGACACTGGATCTGTCTTGAAAGTGGTATTGTTTACTATCGCGAGAATGTTCGTGAATGATGATTCTGGGATCATGGTGTAGGGAGGCAGTATGGTTAATAGACGAACCGAGCTATAAGTCAAGTACTGGAGGGGGGTGGAAAGACCTATGATTAGTGAACAATATTGCAATGAAGTTCTTCAACCTCCTGTTCGATTGTTTCGTGGTGCTAAAGGGGAACAATTCATTTATTATGGACCAATGCCACATCATTCGTACACGAACAGTGCAGATACTTCTGAGACCTAGGATATTAATTGAATCGAGTGGCCAGCACGCTCCCCAGATCTGAAATCCATAAAACACATTTGGGGGTGGACAGGGCCATTCCGTGGGTTTGCGCCACCTGGGTGCAAAATTTTTGTACCTTCCACAAAGAGTTCAGTGTATTATTTATTCCCTATTTTTATGAACGTGTTCGATTATACTGCCCCTAAATTGTGCCGCCCGGGTTCATTGAACCCCGGTACGGAACGGGCCTGGGGGTGGACATGTTCTATCTATACTGAAATATCTCTCCACAAAGTTTTCTGTAAGGCCTGTACATTAATTCCTTAACAACATCCTTAGGAAATGTTTAACTTTTGCCAAAAACTTATTGTAAGTTAATTTGTACGAAATCTATAATGCATTTTTTATGTAATATAATTTATTAGTATGCTGACAATAAATTCATGTTAACATTTGGCTGTAGTCATGAAATTTGTTTCATATACAGGTACATATGAGTTCGTCCTTAACTTTTGGACATTTAAAAACAGCCTTTCCTCGGCCAGTACGTTGAGTGTAGAGTCCCTGGCATCAACTGGAACAAGAATCTCCACAAAACATTAAGAACAGACGCTCACAACATAGCTTTCCATGTGAGGACTGCAGTACGCAAGCCCCACATTATCCGAACCAACATGTAGCGTTATCTTCATTAGTGCAAACAGCATGTACAGTATGACGTGGAAGCTTGGAAAGCTATGTTATGGAGGGACGAATCACGCTACACCCTCTACCAAGCAGATGGACATATCTGGGTGCGGCGGATGCCCGGCGAATGTCTCTTACCAGAGTGCGTAACCCATAACTATGAAATTGGAAGGTGGCGGTGTGATGGTATGGTGCTGTTTTTCCTAGTTTGGCCTCGGGCCTCTGTTTCTGGTGGTACTAACATTGAACTCCGAGAGATATCCGAACAGTTCTGGATAATGCAGTGCTTCCTACTTTGTGACGTTTCTACGGAAATGACCATTGTCTCTTTCATCAAGACAATGCACCGTGTCTTGTGTCTTGATTGTGGTACAGACCATCAGCTAGTAAGAGCCAAAGTAAGACTAAGACTCCGAAAACTTCCAGGTCAGGCACATTCCACTAGATTGGATGTTAGAGTAATTCCTAGTGGATTCACAGAAGAAACATCAACTTGGTTGGATGATTTTTTGGAGACCAACGAAGAGAACTCACCAGAAATGCTTTGGGAAGGAGTCAAGGTGATAATACAGGATACAACGAAGAAGTATCTCAGCCCAATAAGAAGACCAAGAGACTCATGGATATCAGATTCAACATGGGAACTAATCAAAAGAAGGAGATTGGAAAAATAAAAAGGCACAGGGACTGAAGAATACAAGAGATTACACAGAGAAGTCAGAAGAGCCATCAAGCAGGACAAGGAAAAGTTCTATACTAATAAATATGAAGAAATAGAGTTTCAGAAGAGAAGGCACAATTATAAAAGGATGTTTCATTTAGTTCGTGACTTAAAGCACGAGTTTAAGCCTACATTGAATGTCATCAAAGACAGAAATGGATCATTACTAACAGAAGAGTTGGAAATCAAAAACAGATGGAAAGAATACTGTGAGGAACTGTACAGCAAAGTGAATAAAGAAAATGTGAAGCCCTCCCACCAGGAAAATTTTGATTTGGAACCTCCTCCACTTAGGCATGAAGTTGAAAGAGTTAAGCAGCCCAACAGCAATAAGGCCCCAGGTGCAGATGAAATCCCAGCAGAGTTAATTAAGGCCACAGGGGATGGAGGGATAAGAGCGTTTTATAGATTGATTACAAGGATATGGGAGACAGGATCATGGCCTAGAGACTGGAAGAAGTCAGTTTTCATACCACTACATAAGAAAGGTGATATAAAGGCATGCAAGAATTATAGAACTATTAGTTTGATATCTCATGCAAGCAAAATTTTATTGAAGATCATGCTAAAGAGGATTGGGGCTAAAGGTGAGGCAGAGACGCCCAAGGAACAAGCTGGTTTTAGGAAAGGTAAGGGCACCAGAGATCAGATCTTTTGCCTTAGACAGATCATAGAAAAATATAAAGAATTCAGACTCCCTTTGGTAATGTGTTTCTTAGACTAGTGTAAAGCTTTTTACTGTGTTCAGCATGTGAAACTGTGGGAAGTAATGAAAAGAATGGGTTTTCCTCAACACACTATCAGGTTGATAGCCAACTTGTATAAGGAGCTACACGGTAAGAATAGGTTGGATCGACAAGCCATGGTTGGATTAACTGACTGGCTTCAAGTAGGAAAAGGAGTTAGGCAAGGATGTTTATTTCTCCTCGCTTGTTTAGTACTGTATATATGTATGCGGAGGACATCATGCGTGAAGCATTGGATGAGCTCAGGACAGGAATTAGGATAGGAAGTAGATTGAACAGTAATCTGAGGTACGCTGATGATACAGTACTCCTTTGTTATGACGTAGAAGAACTAGGACTAATTCTTTACAAAGTTAACAAGATCAGTAATAACAGAGGACTTCAACTCAATCCTAGCAAGACAAAGATTATGCTTCTCAAAGGAAATACAAACAGAGAAGCTCTTGAGAAACAAGTGTACCTTAATGGAGAAAGAACTGAGAAAGTCAGCAAGTTTGGGTACCTGGGATCCATCAATGTGAAGAATTGTTGTTCAGACAACGTCAGAAAAAGGTTAGGAATGGCTAAAACAACAGTCAGAGACCTGTCTAAAATCTATAGAGATGGATCCATCCTTGGAAACAAATTGAGGATTTTGGATGCAATTGT
This sequence comes from Typopeltis vanoorti, assembly GCF_054136105.1. Taxonomy (NCBI): domain Eukaryota; kingdom Metazoa; phylum Arthropoda; class Arachnida; order Uropygi; family Thelyphonidae; genus Typopeltis; species Typopeltis vanoorti. The sequence continues at coordinate 61,674,569 of NC_143570.1, read as the reverse complement.
TTTTCCAACAGCGACTTATGGATGTGAGACTTGGAACCTAAAGAAGTCAGATAAGAAACGGATATCTGCTTTTGAGATGTGGTTTTACAGAAGGCTGTTGAGAATATCATATACTGAAAGGCGTACAAATGAATGGGTGTTAGAAAAGATCAGCAGAACTTTAAGGCTTCTTAAGGATATTGACAGAAGAAAGTTAACATATTTTGGACACATAGAAAGGATGAAAGGGGGACTTCTCAGAACAGTAATGGAAGGTAAAGTTCCTGGAAAAAGAGGCAGGGGTAGACCATCAATGGGATAGATGGATGCCGTGTGTGGAGTGACTGATCTTCAGAGAGTTGAGGCCGCCAGAAAAGCAAATAACAGGACTACATGGCGAGGCCTGGTGTGGCACATCACCAAGTATCGGAGTGACCATATGGCGTCTGTAGATGCCCAGTGAAGTGAAGAAGAAGTGGTTCAGTGAGCATGACAGCGATTTTCACCATTTTCCCTGGCTACTATAAAGCCAGGATCTGAAACCCATTGCGAATGTGTGAGTTAAGTTAGAAAAAGATATCCTAGATCAAAGTCTTCTTCCCTCAAATCTGAGCCAGTTAAAGGACTGTCTAGTAAACGCTTGGTATGCTGTAGACGTTGATAAAATACAACACCTTGTGGAATCTATGCCAAACCACATATGTGCTGTAATTCGGTTTAAAGGAGTTCCAACACGATATTAAAGAAAAGTTTTTAAACCAGTGGCCGATATGTGTAGTCACTGCTTCTGGAAAGCATAATAGTATACAAGGATATACTACTGTATATCATATAGTATGCTATATATATATATATACTATAGCTATCCTATATCAGTAGCTACAAGGATATATTTATTTCCTCGCTCTGTTGCGAGTAAGGATCTCATCATATCAGTAGTCACAACTTGAGTGGTCTTACTGGTATGTAGTCAAGGTTTAATGAGGTGCCTTGCCTGTAAAAGTAGATCTAGTTTTGCACATGTGACAGGATTTTACATATGAATTAATATCACTCCTCATGCTTCTCCAAAGATACCTGTCTTTAATTCTGTCAAGTTGTCTCAAATAATCTTTGATGACCAGCTAGATGAAAATCATGAAAAATATAGAGAATCCAAGGTTTCATTTATAATAAGAACTAAAATTCTCACTTTAATTCTGCCCTCATGCATCTCTCTTCATAGTAACAGACCATCTTCATCTAAATAGAGCATTTCAGGGAAAGACAATTCCTTAGGAAGAGATTTACCTCCTTCGAATAATTTTTCTTCCACATTTTTCAAAATGGGACTCTCCTGAGCTGAGTTGGGAAAAAACCTCTTATAGTTTTACTTTTTTTTTTTTTTTTTCAATTTTGAACTGCAATTTATTCTTAATTTTATTCAATTAATTTCATCTTGTTACTGTGAAAATCTGCACATACTGAGTATTCTGAGATGACTGTTCTTTAGTTTCTGACTCCAAAGATCTAGACCAGAGGGTTCCCAACCTTTTTGTTTCCTACAGCACATTCTAAAATATCGATAGGGTGACGGGCACCATCTATTTTTTCAAGCAAATTTTTTGAATTCGTTTGTTAAATGAATACATACAAAGTTTACATTATAATCAAATGTTTTATTACTTAAAAGTTTACATTATATAAAAATTTAAATATATATATGTAAGTTAGTGTGATCTTTGGCATTGCATTTCATTAGCCAGTGCCTCATAATTAGGAGAATATGATGATATTCCAGTTCTTAAACTGGAATGAACAACTTCGAATGCGCGTCTACTTTACATTGTATGCGTTTAATACTCGTCATGTGTCATTAACGCATGTGTCATATAGCATACCATGAATTGTTGCGTGTTTATTTCAAACTATATGGCACACGGTTGAACAGCGGCGGGCACACACAAATTGGTCGAAGGGCGCCATGGTGCCCGCGGACATAGGGTTGGGAACCCCTGATCTAGACAGATAATCTACACCACATTTTTATATGGAACATAATTAATATCAGTGTCATATTCTTGCATTTCTAGAACTAGTCCAATTTTGTGCTGGTTTTTATCTTTCATTAAGAATAAAATGCAAGTGGTCAGTGATCAGATTTAAGTATGATATGCTGTTCTAACAACACATCGGAATTTTCTTAGAGTAAAGATAATTTCTAGTGCCATTTTTTCCATTTTCTCTAGGGCAGGGGTCTCAAACTCAAACGCAGCAAATGGCCAGTCAATTAAATGTATATCAGATGTGGGCCGTATTCAATATTATTCTGTGAACCGAAACATAAACTAAAAAAAAGAAAGGCTCTAACAAAGGCACTTTTGTTGCCGGGCCTTTGCGACTTACGTAAACAGTTACACCACCATTTAAATTTTAAATTTATAACCATTTTTATTTTTAAATTTTAAAAATATAAGTTTAAAAAATATAAATTCAATTACATTTTATTCATACTTTCAGAAAATTATTTAAATACATAATTTTGACCTACAAAAATAAATATTTTTAATTTTTATCTACGATTCCTTTTTTAAATTTGATTTTGATCCTGAAACCTGACATCTTTTCCTCTGTACTAACATGTCAGTATCTGCTTTTTCGTTTCGTGTTGCAATATGAAGTATTGCGTTTAATCTAGAATCTTTTATTCGTGAACGGAACAATTTTTAATAAATTCTCCATCAGTAAAAGGTTTCGAAGCCCGAGCAATTTTTTCACTTATGACGTAACTACATTTATCAGCAGCATCGCTTGTTGTCATAACATTCGAAAATATCCTCTGCTGAAACTTCAGTTCATTTTTTAAATCTTTAAGTTTATCATCACAGATCTTTTCTGTATATTTATCACAGTTCTTATGGTTTGTTTCATAATGGCGTTTAAGGTTATATTCTTTCACCACGGCGACACTTTGTCTACATATCAAACTTGTTGGAATATTCTTTACTTTCACAAAGAAATATACCTTCTCCCATTTTTCTTGAAAAGTTCTGCCTTTTTGATCTATTTTCCTTTTTTTTAACTTTAAATTCAGACATTGTTATGGGCAAAAAAAAATATAAGTTACTGAGGTAACCTTTTATTAAAGTTTATCTTTGTTATCATCATCATCATCATACGTATCAAGGATTTAGGCCTAGCATGGCCTGTTCCGGCCTTAGAAGTCATCGTTGAATCGTTTAAGAGGACGTCCTGGTTTTCTTTTCCCTAATGGCTTGTACTTTAAGGCTTGTTTTGGTAATCTTTCTGTTTTCATTCTTTGAACGTGTTCCATCCATTTATGTTTATATTTTTTAATTTTTTCTATTACTGGTTCTTGGTTTAATTCTTTCATAATATCTTCTTTTCTTTTGTGATCAAATAGGATATACTTTGCAGTTTTTCTCATAAACTTCACTTCTGCTGTTGTTAATCTTTGTTTGTCTTTTTGTTTTATTTTCCAGATTTCGCTTCCATACATTAAGACTGGTAAGGCTAATGTATTGTATACTTTTAGCCTGGTTTGTTTTTGAACTAGATTTGGTTTAAATATAGAGTTAATTACACCTGTTATTTTTAAATATTTTGCAATTTTTATTTATATCTTTTTCATATGTGATCATACATCCTAAGTAGTTAAATGAATTCACCTGTTCTAGGATCTTGTTATCTATTACTATTTTAGTTCTTGCTGGATCTTGTCCTTTAAAGGCCATAGTTTTGGAATTTTCCGTTGATATTATCATACCATAATCTTTGGATATCTGATTTAGATTTAAAATAGCTTTCTGTAAGTTATCTTCAGAATTTGTAATTATTATTTGGTCGTCTGCAAAGAGGAGAGTGTTTAAGTTAACTGTAGGTGAAAGTTTAATTCCTTGATGTAAATTTTTACTCCATTTTATTATTATTTCATTTAAGTAGATATTAAAAAGAGTTGCTGAGAGGGGACATTCCTGTCGGACCCCTTGGTTTATCTCTCTTGTATATGATAGCTCGTGATTTAATCTTATTTGTATTTGATTAATTTCATATATACTTGTGATAGCTTTTAGGATATTATTTGATATTTGCCTTTCTTTTAATATGTTAAATAATATGTTTCTTTTAACTTTGTCAAATTCTTTTTCAAAGTCAATAAATGCAATACGTGTTTCTAAATTATATTCTCTTCTTTTCTCTATTATTAATTTTAGGCAAAAGGCTGGGTCTATATATGATCGTCCTTTTCTAAATCCATTCTGTACCTCTAGAATAAAGTTTTCGGAATATTTCATTAGTTTGTTATTTAAGATTCTGCTATATATTTTTTAACAGGAATTTAGTATACTGATATTTCTATAGTTTTTAGGGTCCTCTCTATTACCTTTCTTAAAGATAGGAATCACAATTGCTTTTTTCCATTCTATTGGGGGGATACCAGTTGAGTAAATTTTATTTAAAAATAATAAGAGTCTTTCTTTGAATCTTGTTCCTGCGTATTTATATAGTTCTGAACCTAGCTTATCTTTTCCAGGTGATTTTCCGTTTCTTGTTTCTTTCAGGCTGATTTCTAATTCTTCTTCAGTTATTTCCTTTTCATTTTCGTTAATTGTTTGCCAGTTGTCTTTTTTAAAATATTTGTCTGTCCACAGTTCTGTGGACAGACAAATATTTTAGAAAGTAGTTTAGAAATTCTTCTAATTTCAATTCAGTGTTTAATTTTATGTTTTCTTTAGTATCTGCATTTAGGTGTTTCAAAATCTTATATACATTGGGTCTTATTTTATATAAATTATGTTCTAAATTAGAAACAAATTTATTCCATGATTCTCTGTCTTTTTCTGACTTCTCTTTTAGCCATGGCTCTTATTCTTTTATATTCTATTTCATCTTCTAATCATCTTTTACTGTTTAACCATTTGTGATAGGCTTCTTTTTTCTTTTTGATTATTTCTTTGATTGTATCATCCCAGATCTTCAGTTTTTTTCTTTTATTGAATTTTTTGGTCTTTCCTAAGCTTTCATTTGCTGATGCATTTAGTATCGGTTTTATATTAAGCCATTCTATTTCTTCATTTTGTTTTATTTTATCTAGATATTGGTGATTATTGTATATATGTAAATATTTTAGAGACCAATAAAATTATTATTATTATTATCAGACATTTCAATGTAGTTCAAAGAATCACAGGATGCCCACGCTAATCTTCACACAATGATCATACCTGATTCGCCGATCACACGCTCATTAACCACTTCTGACAATCTACTCCACTCATTCGCCAAGCTCCAAACAAAGCATCTTATCCTTATAACCCAGCTAGTCACATTTTTACTAATTTCCAACAATGACCCCTTGTTGTCATCCCTTCAGCCATATTTTGAAATATTTATCTAGATCTGATCTATGGAATTCGTTTGAGCAAAGTATGTATCTATCGCATTCCTCACTTCCGTCAACTAATTCTTGTAATCCTAAACTTTAATCTATGTTTATAATGCCAGCATTACTAGCACCAAATTGGTCAACTGCCTCTGGATACGTTTTACATCATCTCCAATAAACCCAATTGACCAAATATGAGCGTTGTAGTCGAATCAAAGTATTATAATGAGTTAACTTCCAAATCCCTTATGCCAAGGTTTCCCAATCTTCTTTTTCCGTGGCCCGGTTATTTTAATACTTCATTCTTCGTGATCCACTAAAATGTTTATGGCCAATAGGTAAAATAAAACAGATTTGAATGTTCATAGAGTTTTTATTTATTATTATTATAATAAAGAAGCATTTACTCTTACAAAAATATAAAGAAATTAAACTAAAGACAAGCAATTTATTAATGAGAAGTGTGATGCTGTTGTTTGTTAACTAGAAACTTCAGGTTTGGAGGAAAAGATAACTTTATTCTTAAATCCGGTTCATTATTTATTCATTAGTCCCGATTAAACGCTATTTACTTGTATTTTAGAGTTTCGTGAAAAAACGAAAACCCAAAAACGAAACACCTACGTTTTTAAGGTTTTTTTTAGGAGACCAGGTATTTAGCTTTCGTGAACCGGTGCCCGGTCGTGACCCACCATTTGGGAAACGCTGCATTGTGTCATTGTGGTTTTCGACACATAGGTGATCCATTGTTAGATTCTGTCCATTTCTGTAAATACGTCATCTGAATTTCAACTCCTCATGTTTACTCCAAATCAGTATTGTCAATTTCTAGCAGTGCAGTCCTTTCAATATAATCGATAACCTCCAATCGGCTAAGGTTCATAACTTTACCAAACTGAGCTATTAACTATACATACAGGCTACTGAATTAGAAACATATATGCACATGTAGGTAAGCATCACATACACAACATATATGCAAAACACTTGGCCATATGCGTAACCACGTGTTTTTGGCAACTATTTAAGAATGCTTCTGTCACTAATCGTCAGTAGTGTTGATCACAATGGGAAAAACAAAGGATCTTTTCGGAGTTCGATAAAGGACTTACCGTGGGTACTCCTCTGGTTGGAGGCACGATTTTGAAAACGACACAGCTGACTAGTTTCTCAAAAAGTGAGATATCGAAGGTGTTTAATCAGAGGGAAAATAACCCATATTAATTGTTCAAGAGGCAAAACTGTGGTCCTAAGACATTCTGCCAGGATCGAGATCGCCCTCGTTTGAAAAGGCGTCTACTGCAAACAGAACTTGCTGTGTGCAGCAATTGACCAAAACATTTAATGAAGGCTGTTCCCGCTCCATATCTCACCGAACTATGCGCAGGAAATTGAAGATAGTATTGACAATCGCATGCCTATATGGAAACCAGTGATTTCTTCGGAAAGCCGAAAAGTTCGTCTTCAGTGATGTGTGGAACACTCGGATTGAACACTGGAAGACGGCAAAAAAGTTATGTGGTGCGACGAATCACAGTATACTTTATTCTGTACCAACCGTAGGCCAGAGGCCATGAAACAACGAATGAAGCTTGCCTTGTAAGCATAAACTGAAGGTTCTCGAGGTGGTGTCATGGTGTGGGACATTTTCCACATGGTGTGGGTATGGACAAGCCACTGATATTGCTAGAAGTTCGGGTGTTCTCAAAGGACTATCTGAGCATTGTTTCCGATCAAGTCCATCCTGCAATGTTGACTTTTCATCCAGCAGGTGACATGAACGACTATGCTACTGTCCATCGTTTAAAAACTGTTTAACGGTGGTTCAGCGAGCATGACGACGACTTCCACGATCTTCCCTGGCCACTACAAAGCTCGAATCTGAACCCCATTGAGAATGTATGGGACATGTTGGAATAACATATCCGGAAGGAAAGTCCTCATCCGTGAAACCTGAGATAGTTAAAGGACTGTGTGGCGAACGCCTAGTATCCTGTAGACGTAGATGCAATCCAACACCTTGTGGAATCTATGACAAACGGTATATGTGCTGTAATTAGGTCTAAAGAAAGGTCAACACGGTAATAAACAAAAGTTTCTAATTCAGTATCCGGTATTTCTATTATGACTTTTTCCCACGATGTCAGTTTATTTAAGTCATCATACAGGATCTTTATGTCAGTTTATTCTTCTCCCTAAAATATAAATAAAAATATAAACATCAGTGACCATGTAAAGAACATTGCGTCATACCGGTGGTCAGTTACCTACTCTTTAATTCTGCATCACTATACACAACTTTTTGGTGTCTGTCTATCTGTGAGCTACCTTCCCACTTTTTATTTATTTTTTTTTTTTATATTTGATCTACACACGAAAGGCCACAAGGCTTGTCGCACATTAGTGCCACGTGTGTGGGGATAAGGATAAGAAGAAAGAAGGAATCTGTTCACATTCTGTGTGAACAGCTGAATGTTTAATCTTTGGGTAAAGCAGAATGGAGAGATTGTTCCAAAGGACAGAAGTAGATCGGATGAAGGAGGAGGCAGTGAAGTCGATCCAGTGAGTTTCAAGACAGACTGTAAAAGGATGTTGGTTAGCAGTGGCTCTTGTTTTAATGATTTTGGTGGAGAGTGGAAAAATAATAGTGGCCAATTCAGCAGAGCACAGTCCATGAAAGTATCTGTAGAAGAAGAACAAGGCAGAAACAGAGCGTCTATGTGAGAGAGGGATTGAAGTGGATATGTGAGAGAGGGATCATTAATTATTTGGATTGTCCTCTTCTACTCCTCGCTTATTCATGTCGCTGGTTTCATATCCGTCCCAATTTGCTCAAGTTTACTGACAATATTATTGTGTGTGTATTTTATCCAACAGTATCATAGTACAGCCATTTCTTTATTTATTATCATTAGCATTTCTTTTATTAGTTATTGAAGATTCCTATTTCTTCCACTAGAAGTGCTGTTCAAAGTTTCAAATACGTGCAATTACTTGTTACATATGTGTTAGATTTGTGTACGCTTAATTCTTTGCCTGAACGTTTGTTACCTTGAAATATCTACAGATTTCAGTGGAGTTGCGAATTTCTAAATTCTTTTGACTTGGAGTCTTTGAAAAATGTTATAAATAACAAAAACAACAGATTTTATCGTGCATTATATCATTTTGTAATGTAGAAAAAGAACAGAAACAAAAGAAGACATAATAATTTCAAATCAATGTAATAAAATTGTACGTATATGTACATAGGTATATACATAAATATCTTTAAACTGTGATGAATACAAAGTTTTAATTTTAACCATTTTACAAAAAAAAAATATTGTAATGAGTTTCACAACACGTGTCTATGATCTTTATGGTTTGACAGAGAAAGGCTTAAATTTAAATATTTCTGTTGCCATTATTTGTAGACATATTTGTCATCACTTATCAGATGAGTTAAACTTATGCCTTTTTCACAGTCTCAACTATGTCTACAAATAATGGCAACAGAAATATTTAAATTTAAGCCTTTCTCTGTCAAACCGTAAAGATCATAGACACGTGTTGTGGAATTCATTACAATATTTTTTTTTTAGGAATAGTTTATTTATAGAAAAGAATTGACATTTTTCATAGATATCTCTCATAGAAATAAATTATTACGGGATCTTCGTGGAGTCCAAGGACTCATCGTGGACGGAACTACCTAATCTACACTTCCTAATCCCATCCACACTGCCGTCCACCTTCTACTAATACTGTTTTTTATCTGATAATTACCTGCATGCGGGATGCAGTATTCAAATTTACCGGGAATACCCTCTCTTCATGACAAAAAATGAATGCAGGTCTTTTCCAATAAAAGGGCGCGTTGTCCTGTCATTCTTCCGGAAAACTGTGCTACGGAGGCGCTTAATACTAGACCAGAAAGTCTGATGGCCAAACTCAGAAAGTTAGGAACCGATTTACTCAGAGATCTCCTTGCGCTGAAATGTAAATTCACATTTACATTGAAGACCACGGGGATCTCCCTATAACAGAGCTCATGTAACTTGATGAAAATTAATAACACGTAAAGCCTGAAAACAATAATTTCACAAGGTTAATTTTGAGTGTTATGTTCGAAAATGATGCTTAAAGTAAATAAGTAGATTAAGCATAGATTGTGAAAGAAAGAAAGACTACAAATATTAACGCCTTAATTAAATAAGCCATTTGGGATGGTTATAGCCTTATTAAATAACTCATTTGATGAAGGCACCCTACTATGCTACATGGGCGATTTGGCATGGTTAGGGCGTCGTTAACATTTGACCAAGATTGGTATTATAATACTAGCAGTATGGCAGCTAAAAATTTTCTTACACAAAAAATTTCATTTGAACGCAGTTCTTTTATAATCTTCGTTAAATGATTGCATTTTTAATTTAATTACTTAATGATTAAACTGTTTTAATTAATATAAAAGTCGTTATGTTTGTTACTTGCTAATAATAGTATAATCAGTAAAAGAATTATAACAATGGATCTCGTATGGAGGTAGAGAGTTTTTCTCCAGGAAATTCGGGTTTTTCGTCCCTCAGAACAGAGAAACCGGCCATTAGAACACACGCAATTAACATACACAATTCACTGGCCTCATACCCCGTGTTGCTTCGGCCTTAAATCTAAATAAACCAAACCAAATGATAACAATGGACATTAACTACTTTAACTATTAATTTGTATTATACATTACATTGGACATCGGCACAGTTCAACAAGAAACATAATGAACGCTACCCCTTTATGTTCATATGTACATATGAACGTATAGAGCTACTGTACTTCACATGAACAACAACATTATTCTCTCTCTCTCTAAGAATAGGTTCAGTCCTCTGGTTGGGGTTTACAAATATTTGAGGACTCTCATTATTTTTGAAGTGTGGCATGGAGCTAGATCTCGTTGGAAGATGGGTTCTTTTTTTTTTTTTTTTTTTTTTGTGGGACCAACAACCCCCAGAACATCTTTTCAGCTGGGTGTTTAGGAGCTCGTTGAAGGGTAGCTGCTAATTTGCGAACATAGGGTACTCGCTCTCCTTGAACAAAGAAATTACTCTCATCTGAGAGTATGACCTTCTTGCACTTCTTAACGATCCAATCTTTGTACACTTTTGCCCACTGGAGCCTCTTTTTCTGTATAGTTTTCGTCAACAGTTTTTTTTTTTTTTTTGGTGTGTGGACAGTTCTTCCTACTTCCAACAATCTTCGCCGGACTATCATGCAAGAAACATTAACCCCGTTAGCTGTCAAATTTCTATTTAAATCTACAGCAGACAATCTTGGATTCATTTTGCTTTTCCTAACTAGTAAACGATCTTGAATAAGTGTAGTTTTCCTTTATCGCCCACATTTTTCTTTTTTCAGGAGAAAAGGTACCTGTGTTCCTAAATATCTTTAAAATCGCATTAACAGTACCCAAACTAACACCTCACTCATTGGCAATTTGCCTTTGAGTCATGGATGTTTGCTGAGAAAGAGTACATATTTTTGGACGTTTTCTTTGAGATGCATCCATTTTATAGCTACGCAAAATGAATAAAACACTACGAATGTTAATTTGTCAAATTGTTTACGCTATTAAAACACAACACTAATAAATATCGTAGAGATAGTTAAAACACGCTGCAGTCAACCAAAATAGTGAACTAAAACCAAAAATGGTAAACCAAAAGTAGACGAAAATTTGACTTATTCGGATTAATTTGATCGCTACTGGATATATAGAAATAAAAAGCACTTCTGTTAAAATATTACATTTTTAAAATAAAATTTGAAGAATGATTTGGAAATGGAATCCGATTTCCAGTAGTAAATCGTCTACATCATCGTTTCGCTAATTTAAATTAGCCTATCGTTTACATGATTTACCTGACACATATATTAATAATTTCGTAGCTTTGAGTTGTGTAAGTCGATTCGGATCCAAATATAGAACTTTGAAATTACATTCAGCGAGGCATACTTAAAATTTAATGCTCGTTTTTTATAAGAAGAAAGAGTCTTGGTACTCGCAATGAAGTTGTGTTGCGCAAGTATTGCTTTGCCTACTTTTTTTTTAATCAGTGTTCTGGTTCATCAATGCTGAATCAGCCGGCATTACGCAACATTTGTAGGATCAGTTTAGTAACCAAGCAGTTTTTTAAAAGCGCTAACTAACTTTTGTTTAAATCTTGGAGAGTGAGTAAATGCCATGAGTTTGCTGTCAACAAGCTGATGTTTCAATTCCCGTCATTACATCGATGGTTGGAAAAATCTTTCCTTGTAAAATGACACTGTGGGGCATTTTATTCAAGTTGACTTTAATACATTAACGGGGTGATGATTTTAATCATTCAGTGTGCTGCTACTTCGCCTTACTTCTGGAATGAACGAAATGATAAAATCGGCACCACGGTATTCCAAGAGGGTTTCCAGCCATTGATTCATTCGTAGTACTAGTTGTACCACAAGATTTCCTGGCTTTTCCTGCATTTCTTGGCTGTGATTAATAAAATAAAAATATTTACCTGCTTCTCACATTGGACGCATTTTGTTCATCTTAATCATGGATGCCGGCCGAGTTGTTAGCTCTTCAGCCAACAGGCTTTGGGTTCGAATCCCTCCAGCAGCATGGATGTGTTTGTGATGGTCCTACTAATTCTTTGTGGAAAGGGTATCTGTGACTCTACCACGTCTTCTAGCAGAAGGCTTCACTCCCAAAACCCAATGAGGCACAGGAGTGATCATACGGTGTCAAAATGACGTCACATGTGAATAACTAACTAACAATAATGGATAACTTATGATATTATATCTTATATGATATGATATAAAAATGCCAGTTGTCTGTATTTACTAGCTGGTTTGTCTGTTCTGCAGAAGGACAAATCCTGTCACCTCTGAGCTCAAGTAAAATATATTTAAAGAATTAAGCAAATAAACAGGATTTATCTCCGCGAGTAGATGCAGATTGTTCAACTTAAAAGCGATATTGAAGAAAAGACCCAAAGAATGAAAGGCAATCGCATTTCGCAAACTCAGGACTTTCATGGTCTAGACCACATATGGGCAACCCGTGGGCCGGATCCGGTCCTCTACTTCTTTTGATCCGGCCCTAATCTATTTCAGCGATGTTTGTCTGTTTTCTCCAAGTCTCTTTCTCACTTTGACTACCGGCGTGTGTGAACGTGTTACAACGTGTCAGTTCGGTACTTGCGTTGATGTTGTGCTTTGTTCAGTTCTGTTCGGTGCCTGCGTTGATGTTGTGTTCTGTTCAGTGCCTGCGGGTGTAGAAGATAGTTCTGTTTGACAGTTCTGAACATCGCGTATAAATTTGGGACAATGTCAGGGATTATTGCAAAAAAAGAAAAGTAGATGCAGAGAATCGTCAATTTCTAGACAACTGGACGGAGGATTGTTATTTTATTCTGAATAAAGGTTTGCCTGTATGTTTGCTGTGCAACGAATCCGTATCCGTCAACAAAGAATACAACTTGAAGAGACACTTTACTTCGAGATATGCGGATCACCCAAAAATTGATGGACAACTACGAAAAGATGAAATACAGAAGTTGAAGAAGAAAATGCTCAACAAGCAAAGAACGAAGCACCACAGCATTGTCAAAGCCAGCTTTGTGGTAAGCGAAAAAATCGCTAAGCATTCTAAGTCATTTGGTGAAGGAGAATTTATCAAAGAATGTCTGCTGGATGTTGCAAGTATAATATGTCCTGAAAAGAAAAAAGACTTCGAGAATATTCGTTTGTCGAGACTTACTGTTGTGCGACGGATAGAAATTGTGGCTGATGATATCAAAAAAGTTTAAAAGAGAAGATTGCTAGATTGGAAGCATTTTCATTTGCTTTGGATGACAGTACCGATGCCTCCGATACAGCACAACTAGCAATATTTATTCGAGGAGTTGATGCGGATTTCAACATCACACAAGAATTATTGGCGCTTCGGCCGTTAAAAGGAACTACTACCGGTGAAGATATATTTGAAACAGTTAACACAGTCTTCGAGAGATTTGGGCTTAAATGGAGTTCACTATCGGCATATGCACTGATGGAGCCTCTGCAATTGTTGGTGCACAGAAGGGATTTATTGAAATAGTTCATGAAAGAGCAATAGAACTACAGACCCATCCGGAAAATTTAACAAATTTTCTCTGCATTATCCACCAACAAAATCTGTGTGCAAAATCGATTAAATTCACAAATGTTATGGAAGTTGTAGTAGTCAGTATTAAATTTATTAAGTCACGTGCACTTAATCACCGCCAATTTAAGGAGTATTTGGCAGACCTATTTTCGGATTATGAAGATGTGTCTTATTGTGAAGTCAGGTGAGTGAGTAAAGGTAAAATGTTAAAATGATTTTATGATCTGAGACAAGACATTGCAGATTTTATGGGCATAAAAGGAAACACAATTAACCAAGTAAAAGATGATGAGTGGATGTGTGATTTAGCATTCCTTGTAGATGTCACCGGATACCTAAACGAACTGAATCTTAAATTGCAAAAACAAGAAAAATTGGTTCATGAACTGCATGGACATTTCAAAGCTTTTTGTAATAAACTAAGATTGTTGGAAAGTCAGATAAGAGCCAAAAATTGTTATCATTTTCCTTCTCTAGCAACTCATAGAAATATCTCTTTTAATTGACGAATTTTATACATTTTATTGGTGGAAGAAAAATATACAAATTTACGCGCCTTTTCGAAAAAAATCATTTGTCTTTTTGGCAGAACATATATGTGAGACGAAAACCTCGAAAATTCTATGCGATTATCCTTAAGTAATATTAACGTCAATATTGATAGTCTCGTAGTTGAAGTACAAGGCCAATCTTCACATTAAATTGTTATGTCGTTCATTATATTATAAAATTTATGTAGAGCTTTATACCAAAGCATTATATTATAAATAAATGAAATATGAAGTAGCAAGTTGTTTTAATTCATTTAATATTAATTTATTTTATTTAATAATTTGGCCCGGCCCTTGACTCGGAGTCAGAATGATAATTTGGCCCCCGAACTAGGAAAGGTTACCCATGCTTGGTTTAGAGCCTCAAAAGCTCAATCAGTTTCATCAAAGCGCTTTGGAATTGGAAAGCCTTACGTTCGAATCCAGTCTGGAACACGAAACATTTATCAGGGCTTTTCAAGTAAAGGCGAGTTAGGCAGGCTTATACGGTGGTGGTAGGATTTTTCTCATGGAAACTCGGTTTTTTCATCCCACAAATAAGGCAGACTGCCAGGAGAACAATTTTTCAAAAGAATATATATTTAGGCATATGATGGGCCTTCCACCTTATCCTAAAATTATGGATACAAAAGGCAGGAATTATTGATAGGTTGTGCTTCTTAAGGTTTGTAATTACAGTGGATTATTATTATTATTATTATTATTATTATTATTATTATTATTATTATTAATCGTATGTGCGTGGCGTGCGCGAATTTCTCAATCAACGGCTGCAGTGAAAATCAGACCTATTAAACATAGGTTTGATTTCGTAACATCCCAACAGCAAACAAACCAATAAATAATAACTAACTGTTTCATCCTCAGACAAGCTTACAAATAAGCTTCGAGGATGAAAGCTGAGAAATTACATCTCATCCAAGATTTAAAAAAAAAAATCAAAACCCATATATCACATTACATTGTTAAAGGAATAAATGCTGTATTACATTATTATTATTAATACGTTATACAGGGAAAAAAAAGAAAAGAAAGAAAAAATCTCTGCGAATTTTATTGTTACAAAAAAAAGAATTAAACCTGTTGTAAATAGGTAATCTTATGTGTTGTAAATATGTAATCACAATATTAATCATAATTTTAATAATAAAAAAAGATTGAATTTTTTAAAAGAAAAATATGTAATCAAGTATGTATCATATACTGTATAATCAAATGCATGTAATGTATGTATCATAAAAAAATATTATTATTATTGATCTAAATAGTTTAAAATATATTATTTTAAGCATAATTAATGCCCCAGAATAAATTAATATTTATTATCACCGGCATACATTTAGAAGGATGCATTATTTTTAGAGCTGTCCTAACATGTAATATTCAGTGTTTAAGATTCTGAAATAAATACAAATTTCCAATGCTTTTAGCATACAGTTGTTTTATGCAATTTTTATTTACAAAACAATCTCTTAACTGTAAAATATGATCATTATTTTGATGCATTAATGCAGTCAATATTACTACACAAAGTGTATCGTGCTTCTTAACTTTTAATACAAATGTAATTACCTTGTTCTTTGAAAGAAATACACTCAAAATGATAATGCACATGAAGTTCTTTGTTTTGTATTTTATATTGCTGAAAACTTTAAATTAAAAAAGGCCAATAACTAAAAATAGATAAAAAAAGATAGTAAACGAAAGTTTTTGTTTTTGTAGCTTATAACTGCAGGATAAAATTAGTGATCATATATAATTATCTCAGTACATATACCGTAAGAGTCATATGCCAATATGACTCTTAATGTGATTATTACAAACGTTGCAACAATAAAACATTTCTTGCAAATAAATTGATCCACACTCATGTGGCCATTATAACATATGCCATTATAATTAAAATAAACATACATCGTGACATTTACAGAGTTACATACAAATGTACACATTTTTATGTAAAAAAAAAATAACTACAATGAATATTTATATCTAGATTTAATAAACATTATCACTCCTGTGATAAGAACATAAAATTGAACTCATTGTACATTTATCAAGGCTATCTTTCATAAAATACAATGCAACCAAACCGATCAAGTGGTTTCAGATTATATCATTCGTCTTCAAGATATTAAGAGATAAAGATGATGAAACCATTGTAAAATCCAAATTTTATCAAGTAATATTAGCTCTGCAGTTCCATTGGTAATCATTATTAGCAAGATTTTTGTCTTGATAACATGCATTCCAATCAGTACTACACAATTTTTCGATGTCTATATAGCAAACATAGATCATGGAGGACCAAGCACATTCAGTTGAATATGCCTGATCCATTTTATTTAATACGAAAGGTATTAAACTGATTATTGTATTAAAGAATAAATGTGTGTTTATCCTAAAAGGTCGCCAATCAACTCCCAATTCTTTACAGCCGATATGCATTTTCGCAACAGTGCATCACATATAAAATGAAGTTAAACCCACATGCCAGAAGTGAAGTGTGCAATACCGTATTTTATTCACAAACTGTCACAAGGAGCTGTGACATTGATATAATTAGTATATGCTGTAGATCCGTCAGTCCACAGCAAGCTATATCTTGCGAAGATTCCTCTGTGTGTCGACATTACTTAATCGAACTTACGTTATAAAGCGCGTAAGCAGTAATCCGCTTTCTGTGGGAATGATACTCAACAGTTGAAATCCACTAGGAACTCTTGGCTGCGTACGGTACAATGTTAATAAATGGTGTCAGGAGTTCTTAATTGGTCGAAGGACGTAAACAGTGTTTAGACGCCTACAAAATATTTGGAAGTTGGTTATCGACATCATTCTGCCTCCAATAGTTTGCTCGTGCGATTTTTTCATTTATTTTGCTTCTATATCGTGTATCTGTTTTACCTAAATATTTTATTCTTAAGACGAAATCTAGAGCGAGCGAGCAAGAGAGAGAGAGAGAGAGAGAGAGAGAGACTCAAGAAACTATGCAAGTTAGATGATGACCATGAACCAAGTGTAGCTGCCACTAGTTGTGATGGAACACATATAGAGTACCGTCAGGGTTAATTTTAAACCGCTACTATGCACCGGTATAATGAAGACTATTTGTGCTTCAGATTCTTTTCATCTGGAAAAGAACAATCATGTCCGATGTGTTGTTTGTAGTGATAAAGTGTAGTGGTAAACTAAGCTATGGTTCCAAGTAAGCTGAAAATACACTTTCACACAAAGCACTCACATTTATGTGAGATAACAACTGAATATTTTTTTTTTTTTTAAAAAGGGCTTATAGCTGATCAAACACGCCAGGATAAACAATTGACCACAACCACTACTACTTCTGACAAAGGTCAAGAAGCAAGTTATGAAAATGCCGAAATCTTGGCAAAAAAAAGTGAAATCGCATACAATTGCCGAATCACTAAATTTACCAGCATGGCGCTGCTTCAAATACTGGAGGAGGACTTGAGCGTATGCTTGTCAACCATTCGGGCTGGACAAGGGATATCATGAGAAATCGCCAAGCACAGGTTTACCACTGATATTTTTATATCAGTGGTAAATATATATATATATATATTTATATATATATATATATATATATATATATATATATATATATATATATATATATATATATCAGGAGATATATATATATATATATCTCCTGCTGATATATATATATATATATATATATATATATATATATTTTTTTTTTTTTAATTATAACCCTCTTTATACTTATTGTAAATAGTAAACATTAACGTAGCATTAAATTTTTTCATCATAGAGTAAATAATTTTATTTGACCTGATTTTTTCGACCTACAATTCATCCACATCTAAATTATTAACTTAAAAGCATGTAAGCAAAAGATAAACTAATAAAAATTAAATATGATTTCATAGATCACGAGTCAAAGGTATTTTCACAAGAAAGATTTCAATTACTCAAAAATATACAGTTAGTTTGGTCATTCGCTAGATTCCAAGATTGAGCTACTACAGTGTTCCTGCTAACATTCCCACGTACACAAATGAAAAAGAATATCAGGAATTAGGGAAAAATGTTTTCCTATTCTGAGAAAGAAGTAACCAAGATATTTGTAATATCAAAATATATGGAATACACGACTGTAAAGTGATACGAAAACACACCAAAATTAAGGTACATTTAATTTGCCAAAGCCAAAGAAGAAGAAGAAGAAGCGAAGAAAAACTAGCAATTACCACAAATCATCAAGAACTGAACGTGAAAAAAAAAAATTCCACTTCCTTTCTATAGATGTATTAGCATTTTACAGTACTGTGGTGTCTATTAAAACCCAAGCCGTTATAAAAATGAGACTTTAAAGAATTTAGCTTTAAAGAAAGGAACTATTGATATTAGAATGCATACTTTTTAAATTAAACCACAGAAACTTAAATATATTAAATAGGTTCCATAAATTAAGTAAACTGAATCATTAAAATTATCAATATTAAATGTTGTCTCCAAATATCATCTGGTATCATTGATATAATTATCAGACATCTCTTCAGTACCAATAAATGATACGCTACAAACATGTTTATTAAAAAAAAAAGAACACTTACAAGCTGCATATCCAACGATATGCAACTATTTACATTTTAGTCAGTACATTTCGATCCCTTCGGGGGCTCAAAAAAGCTGGTACCACAATCGTTGGATCCAGGATCTAGCACGGATCAAATATGTTTACATAGTGATGATACAGTTTGATTCCGCCAGAAGGGATCAAGCATGAATCCTGGCTTCTCTTGAAGCCAGCACCTCATTCTCTGGTACCAAGAAAAAAAAAAAAAAAGAAAGAAAACAAACATATTGCAGAAAAAATACCTAACCGCATGTCCAATATGGTTTAATTCCTTTGGTAATTTTATACAAATAGACAAAACATTGAACTTTCTGCTTATGAAATTTATTCATTTGAATTATCGTTAAATATATTTCGGTACTAATTTTATTTCTTTTTCTGTTTAAATGATCTTGTAATTTTAATTTTATTCTTTCTGTTTACTCGTTTCGCCTGATCGCAAAGCGCTGCGATCATTTCCCGACACCGATCACGTGACCACTATACGTAGAAGATGTTCGTCCATCGGAACAGCAAGATCTTAAGTAGACTCGAAATCTATAATGAACCTTATAATGCAAGAATAACCTCTCTTTTGTGATTCTTCTCTGCACTGCTACACTTGTGTTACCTCGTTCCAGGATGATCTCACTCTTCCTCATCCCTCCTCCTTGGTATGCTGTACGCATACATGGCTATTGCTGTTCGGTTCCTTGGATCTTGAGACAGATGTTGTTGTTGTCTTGTCCTTTGAAGAGTCTTAGATGTTTCCGTGTGCTCTTTGTACTGCTTTGGCTATGTCTGTGATTTTGTTTGTATAGAGCTGTTGTTCAGGATTAGGATCTATTTCTTGCAAGGCTGCTGTAATTGCTGGACAGGTAAAGATGTGAGTGGGTGTCAGTTCAGTATTGGGGCAGTTGTTGCAGTTTCTATATGTTCTCGTATCATCTGTATTGATCTTCATTCCTCTATAATGTCCTGTTCGTAGTCTTGCTATCGTGGTGGAGGTCCTTCTGTCAGCATTGATCTCGGGAATTTGATGTTGTATCACTGATTTCAATGGAATTAGTTTAGCTTTTGCTAGTGCATTGGCATCAGCAAGAGTTATCATGTGAGTTTCTTGGTTGAGTTCTCTGGCCTCTTTTGCTAATTTATCAGCTGCTTCGTTGTGATCAATGCCTACATGAGCAGGAATCCATTGTAAAATGCAACTTTTACCTAAACACTTTAGATGATTTAAGAGTTTATGGATATCTTGTGTGAGCTTGGTATTGCCATTTTTGATTGCCTCCATAGCTGATCTTGAGTCACTGTAAATTATAATTCCTTCAGATTGTTGAGATGATGATAGATTTAAGTAGGCTTCTAGTGCTTTATTTATTGCGTAGAGTTCGCTGGTAAAATTGGAAGCGATTCTCCCAGATCCAACTTTTATTGAAAGTTTTTCACCTTTCGGGAGTAGAAGGAGAACACCAGCGCCTCCATTAGTCATATTGGTGTCTGATGATCCATCGGTATAACAAATAACCTGTTTGGAGGATGAAAGAAGGTTGATGGTATTTAGGCCTTTTTCTTTAAGCATTTCTTTTGGTTCTTTTTTTGTACAGAGTTTGGTAAGGTTTAGATTTATGGAGGTATTTGAAGGTAAAGGACTGGTAAATAGAGGTTCTTTGTTTATGTGGACATTTTGCTGATCAAGACGTATTTCTTTCCTGATAGTGTCATCATATTGTAAAGTCGATGATCTGTGAAGTCTGCAAATTTGGTTCTAATGTTCATAAGTTTTTAGGGAGATATGATCACTTTGGTAGCTTCTGATATTATTTATGAATTTTATGGTGGCAAATTTTCGTCTGTCCTCCAGCAGGTCAAGCCCACATTCCTGTTGGGCTCTGATGTTGTTAGTGGATGAGACTGCACCAATGATAATCTTGGATGCTTTTGCTTGTATTTTGTCTAGTTGTTTCTTTACCGATGAGGCCGAAGGTGACCAGATAGGTGCTGCATATTCCATTATTGGCCTTATTAGTGTAGTGTAAGTAGTTTTGAGGATTTTTGGCTTTGCGCCCCAATTTGTTCCACAAAGCCTTTTCAGTATATTTAATTTTTTTAGAGCTCTGTTGGAAGTGTTAGAGATGTGTTGTGCAAAACGTAATTCCTGATCAAGCGTAATACCAAGGTATTTTGGATTTGTGACTTTTTCAATTAGCTTGTTATTGATCATGACTTTGGGATTGTAGGAATGTCTATTTTTCCTGTCTGTACTAAATGTACTTAGTTTTGTTTTGTCTGGGTTGATTTTGAGTTTGAGTTCGTCTGACCATTTTTCTAATCCTCTCATGGATTTGTTTAGAATTTCCTCTGATTCTTTGATTTTAGCACTAGTGTGCCAGATGGCTATATCATCTGCATAGCAAGTTACTTTTGTGTCTTCTGTAAGGTAGGGATGAATATTATTGACATATAGAAGGAATAGTAAGGGACTGAGTACTGAGCCCTGGGGAACACCAGCCCAGGTTCTCCGCTCTTTTGATATTGCTGCATTGATTCTGACTTTGATCTTTGATCTTGAGACAGATCAGAACCCAATAATTATCAACAACAGAATTCGACTGTCTCGTGGCGAGAGCTGTGAAGAAGGCGCTTTAGAAAAGTGATTTCAATTTCCTAATGGAATGGCCATTTACTATTTGTATTCAGTCGCCTGACGAAATCTTCTCTCTAAAAACAGAAAATGGGTAGCTTTTTTTCTAATATATCGATTTTGCGCTTCTCGATTGTCGTGCACTGATCGTCACATTACTTCATAACCGAGATGAAAGGGCTATTCTCGGCTGTTGTCATTATATCGTTGCTGCTGAAACTGACGACATAACACTTCGCTTGGCCCCGAAAAGGACAGTTGAAGAGCTCACATTATGGGTTCATTCCGAGAAATTAGATGTCTTATAGAATGGCTCTCGAAAAGACAACTTTGAGGTATCTTTTTCATTCCACGTTTCTGAGTGTAGCTAAAGCTCAGTCTCTTGAAGTAACAGACCAACGAAGAAAGTGTGACTTATACAATATGCTTATTCTGCACATCATACGTCGATGCTTCAAACCAACACTAGAATTTTAAAGCTATCCTAATATGGCTGTACATTATAAGTCAATAGAAAAGAATCAGTAATGTCTAACCAGAATATATTTCTATTCAGAAATTTATATGAATAAAAATATATTCAAAACTATCTACATTAATTCATTTACGTTTAATTTTTCCTTGTATATCGGTGATATTTCATAACTTCTATATCTTACGTTAATTTGCACTAAATTGTCCCATAGAAAAATAAATAAAATGAATATATGCTTGATATACACACTTGCTAACAAATACATAACACAAAGCGTCTACCACGAGATTCGCTTTTCTGGAAGTAGCAGAAAGCCTTGAATCATCGAGAGAAATCACGATTAACTGGGACTGATATCAGTCTGATCCAAGAAAAACAACTCGTCAACGTGAACATTACTGCTTTCTTTTTTGCACTAGTCAAATTTCAAACTCCCGACACCGCTTCCTAGCACACTGCACTGTTGTTCTACATGACCTGCTCGTTGAATTCCCATATGTGTGTGTTAGGAGGGGGGGGATGTGTTTTGCATAGAGAAAACGAATTACTGCATACATACATTCAAGTGATCGCCATTTTCCAACACTGCGTTAAAGCATAATAAAATCTGCCCGTGATGTGACTTGCAATATGCAGATTGCATATGTTACTAAAAAAAAAAAAAGAAAGAAAGAAAGAAAAAGGCCCCTTCCACTGGGTATCGATCAGGAACCTGTGATTCCAACATTGGCATAACGATCTTCTTGGTCAGTTTTCAACTTTCATAGACTAATGTATACGTTAACTGACCTGAGTTGAGTTCCAATTAGTACAACGGTCTATATGAAGACCCTTAGCTAGTAGTCAAGTTAACAATATTCCTTCCCACCCCCAAATACCAGAAATATATACATGGCATACACTAAGTCTAACGTTCTTTTAAGTTGAAGTTTTCACAAGATTCTATGAAAATATCATTGGAACACGGTCGAAATATGTATATTTCGACCGTATTTAAATTTTGTTCTTTAGATTCTTCGAATTTCGATAACGTGTTACCTTCATATTGAAAAGGTTCCCAACCGCTGCCATAAATGCAAAGGATAAGAATTATATTCCCAAGTGTTAGTTTGCACATATTGGCCAATATGCATATCTCGCTGTCATTTCTGATATTCTGCAGACCTGGGACTAATTGGATTTAGACCCCACAACTTCCCATCCCCCCCCAAAAAAGTGAAAATAATCATTATAAGAGTAAATTATAACGAAACTATTCACTGGAATTTTCCCTGTAAATTCGGAGACCTATGCGAAAAAAACACGGTCCTGATCTTACGCTGTTCTACATTCCAGCTAGCACAAATGACGAACATTAGCTAATGTCATAAACAAGCACATATACTGTATCTTTATATCCATCAAATGATAATATTGTCAAATATTATTATTATAGATTAATATATACATCCAATTATATTTTTCTTAACACTCAAATGAAGAATAATCTAATCAATATATGCCATAAATTTCTATATAATCAGGTAATCAAGTGGATTGAAGTCTTCGATCATAACATAGATAATACAACGTTGGTTAGTTTTAGCAGTAACAAATCAAAACATTTCTCCAACCAACTACGTGAACCTTTAAGCATAGAACAATAACAATGATAATGAATAACTTTAAAATTTTCAGGCAATTAGTTCTATTCAGATAAAATGCAAATATTAAAAATATACAGATAAATGGCATATAGCTACAATAACATGCATATTCTATACATAGTTTCATTTTTACATTTTACTAATAATATTCAGTGCAGATGAAAATTAATGGCAGTTTATATCACAAGTTTTCCTTGCTGTCATGGAAACATAATCACTACTGACGCCTGCGTTCTTGTTAATCTACTAATAAGATCATGAATTGTACAGGTACATAGTGAAAACTTCTTGAAATGGACGACATTGATTTCTTTAAAATTAGTATAAACTTCAGCATAAACTCCAAATGACCGACAGATACTAAAATATTTATGAAGTAAAGAAATAAATGGAAAAATCTGTTACAAAATCTAAATATATCTCTAGTTAAGGCAAATGGTTTTGAGTAGGTAACTGCTTAAGAAATCCTGTCGTATGTAAGAACAATTCACGTGAACTTTTCCCATCTCAACTACAGTCGCTTTGTGTGTGTGTGTGTGTGTGTGTGTGTGTACATGCGCACATAGAATTAAAACGAGATGATAACTCTACAAACATGTTTCCGGTTAGCTAGACAAAGTTACAGCACAAGATCTCGTCGAAGCAGTTGTGCCTCTGGTGTTTCATTCATACAGAGCAATTGACATGAACAACAATGTAACAACAGTTACCTACTAATAAGACACTACTGATTGTCATGACAACACTCACCATTAAAAGCACTGCATACATTGAGTGTTTATCGTAAAATTTTTGTGATACCTTGCTCTTTTTTGTGCTGCAAGGTGAAAACAACAACCAGTGTTTACGATGTGTGCATTTTTTTTCTTACACAGTGCCATTAATGATAACGTATTTGTATCACAGAAGACAAAAATGCTGTGGCTGTATGGAGGCATGCTGTGTCATTCATGGAATAATTGTTGTCACAGTAGAAACGATATTAGAGAGTTGAGTCCATATTTTTATCGTGAAGACGGCATGGTCTTCACTATTATCAAAATATATATGTATATATACAAAAACATTCAGAAGTCCATAATTATATGCTCATCATGTAAAATAGTCTTTATTATGTATCTTTTATTACCAGAAGTAATATATATATATATATATATATATATATATATATATATATATATATATATATATATATATATATATATATATATATATATATATATATATTTACTGAAGAGCGAATTATGATAATGCTGATACAGATGATCGCGGTTATACAGGAAAACAGCAAGGGAAAAAGTCATAAATAAGCATAAAAATATATAAATTTACATTTTAAAATATAAATTTATATATGTATAACTTGAAATATAAAATATCAAATGCTTTTTTTACATTTACATTTTATTTAAAATTTGTCGACAGTTAGAGTGCATCATCCTCTATTTTACAAATTGCATCGAATGTATCGATCATGAAGAAACTCAAGGAATCTCGTGACAAACTTAGTCAATATCTTATCCTCTAACTAGTTCATTGAAGCAACAGTTCTGGATAACGATATCGCCATACAGATCAAGGTGCGCCCGAAACTTTTCTAGGGATGATGCATTCATTATAAACTGCTTCAGTAAATTGATGCAGAACTGCGAGCCAATCGCATTGCTTTAGTTAACCAACTCATATAATGCACAGTATATCAGTTCACAGTATGTATGTTATATCGAGTGCCGACATCTTTTAACTATTATGAAAATATGGTGGTTTTATATTTTTTGATCGCACTGAATTTTATAGTGGAGATCATTCTAACTATTCGGGTTAATCCCTTGCTCTTCCTCTCATTTGGCACTTATTTTTGTTAATTCAAAATATCTTCATGTAATGTACTAGTTGCTCCTGATTTGATTTTGTTCCATGAAAATACAAAATCTTTGATTTTGTATTTTCATGGAATGGCTTTCACACTTCCTTCCTTCCTTTCTTAAATGGTATTGATTATCCTTTTTATTCCTCATAAAATTTTTAGGAATACGAAACATAATTATTTTACAGAATGAGTATATGATTATGGACTATATAACAATAATGAAAGAATACCCTGCCAAAAATCACCGCTGTCAAAGTTCAAAAAATAAAAACGAAATATTAATTTCATATATGCTACCGTCTTTCTTTATTTATTTTTGTGCGAAGGGGAACTTGTTTTTCTCTTTCTTCTCTCGCAGTGTGTATTGATACCAAGAATTTATTTTCAAATGTAGTTATCATTCTGATTACAAGTAGAGTGAGATTGGGGTATAACTAAAAATGGAAGGTGTGTTGCCCTGCTGGTAGGCCAACTGCATTAGTATAAAACTGAGGAAACTTGAGAATAACTTCTAAAACTAATTATTAACTATATGTATCAGACACAGTAACCATAGAACACCAGGGTAGATGCCAATTTATAAGAACAACAGCATATTCACTTGACATAACAAATTAACCTGATTAGAAGCGGGGAGGAATAGAGAGAGTGAGAAAGAAAGAGAGAGAGAGAAAGTCATCACAAATGATCAGAAGTCTAGATAAAATGAAAATGTGAGATCCAGTGTCCACGGACAGAACTGAATAGTCAAAACCAAAACTTTATTTGAAAACAAATTTTTGAAGCGAAGAATTGGAGAAATAGACAGATTCATGGTAGAAGTGAGATAGGATGACAAAAATGAGGTAAATATTTTACTTTCTCGCTTCCGTAGCTCAGTCGGTAAAGATGAAACCCTTTGGTTCGAATGTTGTCTAGGACGCAAAGAACATTTATCAGGATTTTTCAGTGTGTTAACATGTCTCATACAGAAGGCGGAAGTGTTCTTCGTCCAAGAAACTCGGGTTTTTCGTCCAGCAACCACGCAAACCGTCCAACAGAAGAGAACACACGCAATTTACAGACAAAGAATACTTATAGGTAAAGGATAACCACCTTATCCTGGAGTTACGGTTACGAAAATCCAAGGATACTTACAAGGATGTGGGCACTTAAGTGCCTGATGATTAGAGCCACTGATGATGATGATGATGATGATGATGATGATGATGATGATGATGATGATGATGATGATGATGATGTTAATCAGGGGGTAATTGGAAGGTCACAGGCCATTAAAGGAAAAAGGATCGCAATTCTTACTGATCACATCAACCGACTGGAGGTCGGTTGATGTGATCAGTAACTTACCACCCAAACCTTGAAGCAGTAACACTGCTTCAAGGTTTGGGTGGTAAGTTGATACTACAGAGACTTAAATATGACTATTTTAAAAAAATAAGGAAATTAGAGCAATATTATACACTTTAAAAAAAAAATATTTTGTTTAATGTTTATACAGAACAACTAAACTTTGTGGGTGGCAATGCATCAAGGCAGTAATCACAGTCAATGGACATCATCACTATGTCTCTTGCATATTGGTCATCCCATAAACTAAAGAACCTTAATCATGAGTTAACCGCGATTTTATTTATTTTCTTATTTGATTAAAATGAATCAGAAAAGTTACTCCGTCATCAGAAAACAAAAATACTGAATAATTTCCCGGGTCAAAGAATGATATAATTTTGTAATTTCGCTTTGTAGGTAGGCTTAGGTGTCCGCGGTTATTCATCTTATGTTTGACAGCATTTTAGCAGTAAAAAAGATTTTTATTTTTATTAACAAGATAATGTTTAGCTGTATTTTAAACCAGCATCTTTAGAGCACAAATACATTACACTAAGCAATGACAATTAGTACTGGAAACAATTCAAATTATAATGGACAAAAAATATCCTAATATAACCTCGCTGACATTGGATAAATAGAATCGATTACAGTTGTTGGTTTGTAATAACTAGTCTTAAAATAACTGTTTCGCAAATATTAGTTAAACTAATGCTTGTAAACTTAAGTTACTATTACTTAAATTAAGGGGATATTAAATCCCACATAGTTTTAAAACCGAATAAGAAACTCAAAGATTGGAATCAGAGAGTTTCTTGCCGAATATAGTAAACTGTAAAGTATCGGCGACACTAGCGTTAGCAAATGCAAGTGATCCTTACGTAGTACAATACCGGACGACTCGTTGCAAAGGTGGGGGAAGTTCAGATCGCTATTCTTAGGTATTTTCCATAATGTAAAAACACATTTCCTAGGAAATGTATGCTGTTATTACATTATGGAGAGAGGTCACTACCCAGACCGGTTTCAGCCTTTTTTGAGGCTTCATCAGTGACCGATACTTTATAGTTTACTATATTCGGCAAGAAACTCTCTGATTCCAATCTTTGAGTTTCTTATTCGGTTTTAAAACTATGTGGGATTTAATATCCCCTTAATTTAAGTAATGTTTTCATTGCCGAAATGAAGCTTATTAGCTCTTTATACTTAAGTAACTTAATGGTTGCACCTGTTTGGATAACTCGTTCGCAGAGTATATAAGTTCTTTTCGCTATACACTTTGGCATTAGGTCTAGCTACTCACTGATGAAGCCTCAAAAAAGGCTGAAACCGGTCTGGGTAGTGACCTCTCTCCATAATGTAATAACAGCATACATTTCCTAGGAAATGTATGCTGTTATTACATTATGGAAACTACCTAAGAATAGCGATCTGAACTTCCCCCACCTTTGCAACGAGTCGTCCGGTATTGTACTACGTACTAGGATCACTTGCATTTGCTAACGCTAGTGTCGCCGATACTTTATAGTTTACTATATTCGGCAAGAAACTCTCTGATTCCAATCTTTGAGTTTCTTCTTCGGTTTTAAAACTATGTGGGATTTAATATCCCCTTAATTTAAGTAATGTTTTCATTGCCGAAATGAAGCTTATTAGCTCTTTATACTTAAGTTAAGTTACTATTGTTTCATTGTTGTTGCTGGCTCTAAAAAGTAGTCACTCCAACTTGTAACTGACTTCTCAGGATTTCTCGTGTCTGTCCGTAGTTGACGAAGCTACGTTAGTCACAGGTTATTTGCATACACTCTTGTATTTGATATAGGATTGGAGTTTATCCATCTTCTATCGATCCTCTATCATGTGGTACTGTGACTATAGCTTGGTCTACTACGGACTGACAGACATCTCTTACAGACAGATCTGGAATATTACAGAGCAAAATACTATGAGAGAGGCCCAAGCAACAGTTGGGGAAGTAGATCGGTTGCGCTTGGTAACTGTTAATGGATAAATTGGAGTCATGGATGGTGAATTGGATTCCTAGATATCTAAAGAGGATAAAGAATGCTTACCATGACCTGCTCCTTTCACGGTTCGTCCACACACACACAAAAAAACAATAACATAAGATAACAGATTGAAAACGTCAGTGCCTCCAGGAACTTGAACGGAAGAGATAATACTTCAATTTTCTTGTGTGAGTATTTCACATCATTCTACCAAAATCTGTCATACCACGAAAGAAAAGCAAAATCAGAAGAAAAAAAAAACTAATCTTAAAACTAACAATTCTTATGGATCATAGATGCGCAAACATATCTTTCAGAAACTCGTCACCCAGCTTTAAGTCAATACAAATCAAGCGCTCAGAATAGAGAAATAAGCTATCACCGTGAAAGAGAAGAGCTTTTTACCACATGAAAAGAGAGGAGAGCTACATATAATCAAAATTAACATGAATAACACCAGAACACGGCATATGTCATATTCTTAAATCGTTTCACTGCATGCATTGGCCGAATGATGACAATCTCTATTCTATACATTACCATCAGACGCATTCGAAAGTATTGACTTATGGTACAAGCTTATCTGGTGAATTATACTGATGTTATTGAATATTAGTCCTAAATGAAGTATCTGCTGCTAATGACGAAGCAACTTATAACCAAATTCTAAACTTCTAACAACATACACATCGACAAATAAAGCGAGGAGGTGACTATAGTGACAAAAACTTGAAGAAAACAGTCACACTGAAATAGTGCCATTCAACAACAGCATCTGATATTAATGCTATTTAAATAACCACGCTGAAATACGTTACAATTTCTACATGAATTAAATAGCTTCATCCCGAGAACCATACTCAAACGAATACTTAATAGGTGATATAAACATAGCATTGCAAGTGTAAATAACAACGAAAACACTGCACAGTATGATCTAGGTCGCGAAAGATTTTCTGTGAGACAGGATTTGAAGACTTCATGATAGCAGCGATTGTAAAGAGCGAGAGTGGAACGATCAGGACTGTGTTACCAAGATTCGACAATGATGAATTAGACAGAAGAGCAATTATAGATATTAAAATTATGTCAAGACTGTGTAAAAGCTTCTTCAAAGAAAAGAAACTGAATATTCATTTTATGAATGTCTGAGATGAGTTTGATAAAATGAAGGAATTTTTTAAGAGTGATGGTTTGCGCTTAAACGATTTGGGCTCATGGCATTTAGAACATTTATTGATAAAGGATAGAGTAAATGGTCAAAAACTGGGAAATGGAATTTTCTAGGGAGGCAGTGATAATATAGTTGTTAAAAGATAACTACCTGAGACAGCATGTAATGGAAGGGAGAAGAGGTTCGAGAGTGTTAGATCTGGCCATAGCATCGGAGAACATATCAATAATCAATTTAGTTACACTATCTCCATGTGGGGAAAGCGATCACATGGTCTTGACCTGAGAGATTGTAAGAAGTGGTGAATATTCTGTTAAGAAGGGGTATATTGGAACACTTACAGCTGCCGCCAAACATCCTTTCACAGTACACCTTGAAACCCACAAAACAAGTTTCTTTTCCTCCTTCATCCCTGCTACTGCTCTACTGTGAAACAGTCTTCCCCCAGACGTATTTCCCAAGGAATGTAATATACAGACTTTTAGATCAAATGTAAACAAGTTTCTCCTTTCCCAACCCACTAGGTTGATAAGCCAACCTCTTGTGCATGGGCCCAACATAAAAAAATGTTGAATTCCATGATGGTGATTATGACAGAAGTCAGTTTTTCGGCAGTGTTATGGCATAAGAATTTGAAGAGAGATGTTGATCGTGCGTGGGAGATTGTCAAAGAGTGTTTAAGGAAAGTAGTATCAAACTCTAATCCCAGAATCAGGAGGAGAAATCAAGTAGGAGTAAGATGAATGAATATTATTATTAAGAAGGAGTTACAGGTAAAGGTTGTGGAGGAAGTATAAAGAAAACGGTGATAGCATACCCATGAGAAGTACAAGGTACAGACAAAGAGGATGACCAGCATGGTAAGGAAGGCCAAAACCAATTATGAGAGGATAATAATCGATGAGTCCGAAAGAAATCCTGAGGTGTTCTTTCGCTATGTAGCAAGTAAAAGAAGGAAAAACTATAGAAGAATGACTTTAAAAAGTGTTCATGGCAGGGAAGTAACAGAGGAAAATCAAATAGTTGAGTTACTTATTTTGCAAACATGTACCATCTTGATTGTGATATTGCAGTGCCGAATGTGTTACTGACCGATGAGAGTTTAGAAACAGAAGAAATAGAAGTGCTTAGTATATTACAGAACTTAAATGCTAACACTGCCACAGGGTTTGATGGCATATCGGCCCATTTGTTAGGAGAATGTGCAAGAGAATTAGCACCTCCTTTAACCAAGTTGTTTAATTTAAGCCTCGGTTCTGGTCACGTTCTAATAGAGTGGAAAGAGGGGAAAATAATTCCGCTGCATAAGGGAGGCCCCTATAATTAGCTACTTCTCTTCTGTCCAAGACAGAAGAGAAGTAGCTAATTATAGGGCAATCAGTATATCAGGAGTGGTGTTTAAGGTGTTGGAGAAATTGGTAAACATTAGAATTCAGGAAGGTGTGGACAGAATTATGATACATTATAAGAGGAAACATAATTTTGTGAAGGGTAGGTCTTGCCTTAATGACGTACTTACTTTCTATAATAAAGTAACAGTTTATTTATTTATTTATTCATATGGAGTTTCCTCCCTTTTCTCTCCCGTCCCTACTTGGGGAGAGTTGAGCCCCCTCATGGGGGGGTACGTATTTATCGCTGTAGATCCATGTGTGTTCACGGGGCCGGTTTGCCTGCTTGCGGGATGAAAAATCCCAGATAAACTGGGGGAAAAACTCTGCTGTCCACGCCCAAGACCGGCTAACTTGGCTATGGCTAAGGAAGATCCTTAAGCTCCTCACGTCGGCGACGGGAATCGAACCCAGGACACTCCTTCCCCAGGCATGTGGTTGCGAAGCACAAAGCCACTAGGCTAACCACGCGGACAAAGTAACAGTGAAGTTGGATAAAGGAAATCCTTACTCGGTGATACTGCTGTATTTTGCAAAGGCATTTTACAGGATTCCACATGGAACTCTGTTGCATAAATTGGAGAAAATGGGAACGGATCCGAAGCTGGCGATTTGAATTAGACGGTGTCTGATGGACAGATATCAAAGAAAAGAAAGAAAAGTACAAAGCAAAATCAAAATACGCACACAAACGAGTCAAATTTCTTGAATAAAACAAAATGCAATTTTAGAAGTACAAAGAAAGAATGTTTTTGGAAACAACTAGAAACTAAGTAATGCTACTTTATAAACTTCAGAAGCTAAATGCTAAAGGAACAAAAACCCACCTCGCAGATCAAATACGAAACACAAAAAACAATTACTATAGAGATAAATGAAGTTCTGCAAAATCATTTAAAACAAATCTGGCATCTAATTAATGAAATGCCAGATTGTACTCTCAAAATCTTATGAAACCAAACACTGCTTTATGAAAGAAATCAAACTCTTCCAACAAATTCTACCAAAAGACTTTAAACCGTACTCTGTAGACATCCTAGAACTCCAGGAAACGATCTCTGCATTCACAAAGCACGATCCTCTAGGACCAAGCAAATCACACATTGTGGTTTCCAACCACGAAGCAAAATGTTCTCTGCGATTAATCCAAGAAAAGATCCAGGAATCGATGACATCAGATCCGAAGGTATTAAACAACGCGAAATTAGCTTACTTCCATTCATACTAAAATTAATAAATAAAATATTTGAAAGTGCACATTTATCCACCACATTAAAGACCACACTTATATGAAAACAAGAAAAAAAGACATTCCATAAACATCTACAGACCGCCAAGTTCACTACCATTTAGCAACCAAATAAATGCAGCCGATCGTTCTTAAAAAACTTCAGAAAATTTTCATATAATTCAAAACACAATACGATTTCCATAACAGTGCAGTAAAGAATAAACTTTCTTGATTTTACAGGTCTAATCAACACTAACTTATAGATAAAAACAAAATAGTTATTGCCGTGTTTATTTACCTATCTAAATAATTTGATATACTGAAACATGAAACTATTCTAGAAAATTTAAGACTTTTTTGAATAGGCGCCCTTGTGCACAGAGTTTAGAAATCACCCGCAAAACAGAAAACAGATAAGGTGCATCGGATCATCCTGCAGTACAGAGTTACACGTAAGCTGTGGGCTTCCACAGGAACTGTTCTTTTCTTTTCAACATCTCTATAAGTATGATACTAATTAGCTACCGCTCAGAGACATGATTTTCTAATACGCAAAATGACACACTTGTAATGTCCATTCCTACTAACCGAAAGCAATGCCCAAACAATCATGTAGTATGACATAAATCTGTTCACCAGCTGACACCCCATCAGCTCCATCTACCGAAACTCTGACAAAACGAAATGAATGATATTCAGAAACTCACTAAACCAGCAAGTTTATAATAAATACATAGCAATTTGACATCCGTCCTCCTTTATAGGACACATCTATCAGTAAAACTACCCCATAACTCAGGTTGAAACAATACGATACTCGCATTTATTTTGAAGCAGAATGTGAATTGGAACAGCCATATCAAAACACCTACAAATCAAACTCCAGAAATAGTAAACAAGCTATACAGACTGAAAAAATTAGCTCCTACATACATAAAATTACTTGTATACAAGGCATTTATGTCAAAACATATTAAAATACGCTATAACAACTTATTCATTCTGTGCAGACTATAAACAACATAGATTAACATCGCTGTAGTTTAAAATGATAAAACTGATCTTTTGATAGCATGGAAATTACGCCAACACATAATGCTGACAGATGAACTCTCATTGTCACCACGCAATTTATGATAAAGCATTACTTTGATGCTAAGTACCAAAATACCTAGAACTACGTATTATATACAACAAGATCACAGACAACTAAATAACTGAAATTTATAAAGAACAAAAAACGTTATGGGAAACCCACCCGGAACTTTTATATTCCAGACATATTAAGCAAACTAACGATTGAAAACAGATACCTTGCAAGTTACTCTAAGAAGATCCTTAAATACATCACTTAAACAGTGATGTATTATCGCATTCCTAGATATATCATTACAGTGTGTGTGTGTGTGTGTGTGTGTGTGTGTGTGTGTGTGTGTGTGTGTGTGTGTGTGTGTGTGTGTGTGTGTGTGTGTGTGTGTGTCGCACATTATGAGATGCTGCGTGCATATTTCATTCATTTGTAACAGCAATTATACACATAGCGAGAAATAATCTTGAAAGGAAGCGTATACGTTTATTTTTTTTTATTTATATGGCAAAGGATATTGTTGTTTTGAAGAATTACGCCAGAAGCAATTGGCTATGACCAGTGTATTATGTTAATTTCATGTGATCGCCGGGAGGTTAGCCTTTTTTGCGGGATGAAATTGCCGAGTTTCTTGCAAAAAAACTCTGCCACCTCCGTAAGACAAAGCGAGAGAGAGAGAGAGAGAGAAATCTGATCTTATCGAAGGATCTGGATATTATTGAAGGTAGCGAGAAGTAAATTGAGAATTTTTCTGTGGAGAAGAAGACGGGACTATATTTCGAGGCATTGAAGTTGACGCTATCTTCGACAAAAGAATGTTTGAGTTGCAAGGTTTGCTAAATTAATAGGAAGAATGGAGTGTACTGTACTATTGTCAGCGAAATTATAGACAGGATTTGAAGTTACTGAGAGGAGGTCATTTATGTAAAGAAGAAGAAATATGTAGACAAGAATCAGAGCCCTGTGGAACTCCTGAATCGGTAGGAAATTCTGAACAGAAGTAGGAAAACTTTTCTCT